>NC_056735.1:1781510254-1781551845 GCF_019279795.1 Protopterus annectens
TTTGCAGTATGCACACAAGCTTGTCTGAAAATTCTGACTCTGTGTGAATATGTGACTTACACTACACAAAGGTAAACAAAATAGTCTGGTAAACAACTGATTTTAGAAACAAAATAATGTCTCTTTATAAGAATTGATTACTGCTGTGCTTTCTAGAGTAGCAGCAGCAGTCTGGTCGTAAAATGTCTGAAAGGCTACTTTTCTGAATGGATAAAATGCACAGATTACACCAATGAATGGCTCACATGGAAAGCTGTTGTCAGTAGAGCTGCAATTTGAGATGGAATGTGGCTAACTCCTTTGAAGCTTCCTGCAGGCACACTTCCCCTACCCCCCTCAGCCACAGTTGAGCATGCTCAGAAAGGCAAACTTGAAAAGTAAACAAAGGCTGAATCAAAACAAAAAATCCCTGGGATTGTCCCTTTAAGATGTTCATCGTGTTTCACTGTCGCAGTCATTACTCTTGGGTTATCCTGCTGGTAGGCTACCCGCAGTCGGCCAGAATTCCAAAGTCTAGGTCCGGCGTTGGTTGCTGTCTCCTCCTCCCTGACGTCAGTGCGCCAGGGGTATAAAAGATGCAGCCGACACCATTTTCTTCAGTCTTTCTTGCCGCGCGGTGCCCGAAGCAAAAGCAGTTCGCAAGTGCCGGTCGGCCGACTCCTGAGATTTTCAAATCCAAATTTCAGAACCAAAGTCTTCATTAAAGCTAAGTACCCGTTGGGGAAACTTTTTTCTTGCTCCAGACCGATGTCAGAAAAAGTTAACAGTTGTATTTCTTGTGGGAAGCAAATACCTCATAAGGATTTTCACTCTTACTGTATTCCTTGCCTAGGCCCTGATCACAATGTTGCTAGCTGTCGGTTTTGTGCTAGATTTAACCAACGCACTATTAAGCGTTGGTTCGATTTTGCATTTCATTACTTTGGCCGAAGATTTAATTATATAATGCCATCAGAACAACCGATGACCGGAGTTTACAAAAAACGCAAGGACAAGGAAAAGGATAGGCATCCGAGGTCCAAAACCGACGACGAGGCCTCCGTTAGGCCAGTCGCCGGTTCACCGGTTCTCAGTGAGGCACTTTCGCAGCCCCTGGCGCCCGCTACCTCAGAGCCACTGGCCGCTTCCGACTCCCACGTGTAGCCGACTGAGCCTCTGGATACTCAAGGTTTTGGACACTCGGAAATCATTCCCTCAGATGTGTCCGGAGCCGCTGAGCAGGCATCGGTTTCTGAGGATGTCTTCAGACCTACACAACTATATGTTAAGCCATCTTCAGCTTCAAAGACAAAGACTAAAGCAGCTCTAAAGACAAAGAAACAAGTACAGCATTCTCCTAATCAGACTTCCATGCCTAAAAAACAGATGCTCAAAATGGCCGAAGACCTAATTACTTTGATCAGGGGTTCCCACCCGCCTCCTGATAAGAGGTCTTGGCAAGAGACAGAATATGATTCTTCTGATCAGGTTTCTATTTCCTCTGATTCCTCTTCTGAACAGGATTATTCCATGCTTCCCTATGATGACTCTGATGCTGAAAAATCCATTCCTTCAGCCTCTCCTCCTGAGGATTATTCTTTTGGGGAAACCCTGCATACCATGAGGGAGCATTTCCACTGGGAGAGCCAAGATTATTCTGAATCTAAGAAAAGGCTCAGAAACTTTGTGCTCCTTCCTCAGCACAGACCCCTTGCTATTCCACCTGTTCTAGACATTGCAGCTGATGTATTTTCAGAGTCCGGCCTGTCCCCTGACTCTTTACCCCCTGCACCTGGTAAGCAGGACCGATACTACAGGGTCCTGGATTCTCATAAATTCCTATATAAAAACCCTGCTGCTGACCCAGAAACTATATCTCAGGGTCCCAAAGGGGTCAAAGCTTCCACTGCAAAAAAACCTGTCCCCTCTGATAGGGATTCTAGAGCTCTGGACAGATGGGGGAAAAAGTTTACACTTCTGCTACCTTGGCTGTTAGGGCTTTAAATTGTCAGTTTCATATACTTAAATATCAGCAATATTTAATGTCTCTGCTTAAACAGAAATTGTTGACAAATACTGAATGTTCAGAGAACAAGGAAATGCAGGATTTATTGCATGCAGCTGAACAAGTGGGAAAGCATACTTTGCAGTGTGGTTATGATTCACTGGAGGCCTCTTGCAGGGCCCCTGTTACAGGTTCTGTTATTAGAAGGCATGCTTGGTTAAAGGAACAGAATCTGCCTGATCATGTTAAAGCAAAATTATTAGATGCTCCATTACAGCATGATACTTTGTTTGGTACTAAAGCAGAAGAGGTGTTGAAAAAAATGGAGGATAAAGCAAAATCCATGCAGACAGTTAAGGATTTCTTACAGGTACAGCCACCCAGATTTAGCAGGAACTGGCCTTCTAAAAATTGGTCCTTTCCAGTGTCAGACAGACCACAAAGAGGCAGATACAGGCATCCCAGAGGCAGATCTCAGCCCCAAGGCTCATACAGACCTAAACAATGGGGTGCTCCTACCTCCAAAAGCGGAGAAGACAAATCAAAACCTTACAGGAAATGGTCCCAATGACTTTCTTCTGCCAGATCCAAGCACTTTTCTTTTGGCAGCCCCCTTAGGGGGAAAACTAGCATTTTTTTCATCAAATTGGAAAATGGTTACCCAAGACAAATGGGTCTTGAACATAGTGTCCCAAGGCTACATGTTCCATTTTCACACCCTACCAAGGTCAAAAGGTATGCCAGACCTGCCACACAATCAATGGGCAGAGGCACAAAAACAAATTACAGCCCTCATGGACATGAGGGCCATTCAACAAGTACCACAACAAGAGCAGGGGCAAGGATTTTACTCCAGACTTTTCTTAGTGCCCAGAAAGGACAAAACCTGGAGACCAATACTGGACCTGTCTATACTAAATACGTTTCTGAAAGTTCCAAAATTCAAGATGTTGACTCTACAGCAGCTACTGCCCATGCTGGGCAAGAAGGCTTGGCTCGTAACTTTGGACCTAAAAGAGGCATACCTGCATGTCCCAATCAGACAATGTTGCAGAAGATACCTCAGATTCATAGCTGGCTCAATGCACTACCAATTCTTTGCACTGCCCTTTGGCTTATCTACTGCACCCAGGGTCTTCACAAAATGCCTAGCACCAGTAATTGCATTTTGCAGACAAAGAGGAATTCAAATATATCCCTACTTGGACGACTGCTTAATTCAAGCAGAGAACAAAGACATTCTTCTAAAACATCTGGCATTTGCAAAAAGATTACTAATTGGCCTAGGGTGCACAGTAAATGAAAAGAAATAAAAA
Source organism: Protopterus annectens (assembly GCF_019279795.1). NCBI lineage: Eukaryota > Metazoa > Chordata > Ceratodontiformes > Protopteridae > Protopterus > Protopterus annectens. The sequence goes on from NC_056735.1 coordinate 1,781,513,555, forward strand.
CTAGTGCCCTCTCAAGAGATAATATTCCTGGGTGCAAACTTAAATACAACTGCTCATATGGCTTATCTCATGCCAGACAAACAAAAACAACTGATTTCTTACTTCAAAAAATTGGCAACAAAGACCCACTTATTTGCAAGGAAAATCCTGCAGGCCTTGGGTTTCATGGCATCCTGCATTCTACTAATTCCATATGCCAGACTGCATATGAGGAAACTACAATGGTATCTAAAAAGTGTTTGGACTCAGCATTGCCACAGCCTGGAGACAGTAATTACACTCATTCCCTGCCTGCAACAGGAGTTTTGATGGTGGGCAGAGGTCTGTCACCACAACAAGGGTCTGCCATTCAGTTTACCCACAGCCAGACAGACACTGACAACGGATGCATCAGATTATGGCTGGGGGGCCCTTATGGCAGGAAAATGTATTCAGGGCACATGGCCTGCAAACCAGATGCATCTTCACATCAATCAAAAAGAGATGCTAGCTGTTCAAAATGCCCTGACAGCTTTCAAGGATCTACTTCATCCAGGACAGCTACTGATAAAGACAGACGATACTACGGTCATGTGGTACATAAACAAACAGAGAGGTACACATTCCTACCCCCTCGGCAGACAAGCAATGACCTTATGGGACACAGCGTTGACTTATCAAATTCACCTGCAAGCACAATTCCTGCCAGGAAAAACAAATACTCTGGCAGACGAACTAAGCAGAAACCTCATGGATCCCCACGAATGGAAACTGGATCTGCAAGTCTTCAGCATGATAACAAGGAAATGGGGATGCCCAGACATAGATCTATTTGCCTCCCCTCACAACTGCCAATTGCAGAGATTTTGCGCAAGGATTTATCACAAGCAAGCATGGAGAGTGGATGCCCTATCCTTCAGCTGGAAAAATCTAACAGTATATGCCTTTCCTCCACTACCTCTCCTTCCCAGGGTACTCCTAACGGTCAGACAAGAGAAGCCAAAAATGATACTGATTGCACCAGACTGGCCATGCCAGCACTGGTGCCCAATCCTAAAGAGCTTGTCTCAAGGTCCAGCATGGATTTTGCCTCAAACTTCTCACTTGCTGACCCAACAAAACAAATGGATCCTGCACAGCCAACTCAGGACCTTAAATCTGGCAGCATGGCGGATAATGTAGCCATTCAGAACAGCCCTCTTTCAAAAGCTGTTATGGATGTTATCTTGGAGGCCAGGAGGCCCAGTACCAGAAAATCTTATGCAGAAAAATGGAAGAGATTCTGTGCTTGGAACCGGGAACAAGACATTGACACGTGTGTACCAAATATCCCCTCGGATTTTACAATACCTAACTGAGATGCTGAACAAAGGCCTTTCTTTCTCATCAATTAAGATTCATGCCTCTGCCATTTCAGCCCATTACAATACGGAACCACCTATCTTTTCTCATTCTTTAATAAGTCAGTACCTCAGAGGGGCCAAAAACATTAGGCCTCCAAGGAGAGCACCAATTCCGGCATGGGACCTCAATTATGTTTTGGAAAAACTCACACTGCCTCCTTTTGAGCCAGCCTCAACAGCGGATATAAAATTCTTATCCTGGAAAACAGCTCTGCTCCTAGCAATAACCTCTGCATGACATGTCTCAGAGTTGCAAGCACTCATGGCTGTGGAATCTTTTATCATTTTTCATCCAGACAGGGTTTCTCTGAGGACAAACCCAACATTTATGCCTAAGGTGGTGTCCAGTGTGGCCCTCAACCAAACCATTCACTTGCCTACCTTTTATCCAAATCCACAGAACAAGGGTGAGAAAATTCTGCATTCTTTGGACATACACAGGCAGTTATGCTTCTACTTGGACAGAACTAAAGCTTTCAGAAAGACGGAGCAACTTTTAGTGTCATATGCTGCAGGATCACAAGGAAAGGCTATCTCAAAACAGACTATTTCTAAATGGATAGGCCATTGCATCTGTTTCTGCTATTTTCAGCATGGCAAATCAGTGCCTAAGGGCATTAGGCCTCATTCTACCAGAGCAGCAGCCACTTCAGCAGCCTTCCTCAGAGGAGTACTAACCAAAGACATCTTAGAGGCTGCAACTTGGAGTTCAGTGCACACTTTCACAAAGCACTACCGCTTACCTCTTTACTCTAAATACAGAGCAGGCTTTGCCACTGCAGTTCTGCAGGGCCTCGTAGCCTCTCCTAATCCTATTTAGCCCAGCCATCCATCCTCAGCTTTGGGATTCAACCCAAGAGTAATAACTGCAACAGTGAAACACGATGAACATAGTACAGTTGTGTACCTACCATAAATGTAGATGTTCGAGTGTATTCATTGTTGCAGTCCAGGTTACCCACCCACCACCCCCCTTTTCTTTGGTGGAACTTATCTGTGCTTCTCTATCCTATACAACCTATGTGGTTTATTTGCTTGTAGATGAAGGAAATGTTATTTTTGTGCATGCATACTTATTGGCATATTTTTTCAGCCTACCAATTTGGGGGCACCTGACATCTGGGGCAAGAAAAACTGAAGAAAATGGCATCGGCTGCATCTTTTATATCCCTGGCACACTGGTGTCAGGGAGGAGGTGACAGCAACCGACGCTGGACCTAGACTTTGGAATTCTGGCCGACTGCGGGTCGCCTGCCAGCGGGATAACCCAAGAGTAATGACTGCAACAGTGAATACATTAGAACATCTACATTTATGGTAGGTACACAACTGTACTTTCCTGACCTTCATAGGTTCATAGGTAGGTACTAGGCTATCTGCCCGAGGGCATTTATAAGCCTAGCCAGAGTGTGTCGGCTTTCACTACCCCATTGATTAATTAACTGAGCCTCTGTCAAGCAGAGCCAATGAAGTGATCCCAGGGGTGTATTTTCTGTTACCCATCCACTCGTCAAGGCTTCTCTTGAAGAGTGTTAGTGAGGGGCTCTGCCTAATGTAGTTAGGAATTTTGTTCCAAAGCATGAGGAGTCTCTGTGACAGGAATCTATCCCTCCAGCATGTTCTATTTATTGTTGTGGTGAGGTTTAGCTCACTAGAGCACATGGCTCGCAGTGACTTGGATTTCTTTAGGTGGAGCATGTCCATCAATTCTGAGTTGGACATGGCTTTGTAAGTCAGGCAGAGATCACCTCTGAGTAAGCGATATTCCACTGAGTACAGCCTGAGTTTTTTCAGTCGGGCTGCATAGGACATATGTTTGAGGCCAGTAATCCTCTTGGTGAGCTGCTTTTGTGGTCTTTCCAGCTGTTGGAAGTGTCTTGTAAGGTACATCCCAAATGGGGCATTGTACTTTATGATGGGTCTGTTGAGTGACGAGTAGAAGGGCACCATAACCTCTTTATTTGTAGATGTGAACCCCTTAGTAATTAGATGGGCCACATAGAAGGATTTCCTAACTACTTTGGCAATATGATTGTCAAAGGAGAGATTACTATCTACCTGGGTCCCCAGATCTCTTATTACCTCTTCTATATTAAGGGGGCTGCCACTTATGTGGTAATTCGTGGGTGTTTTGTTTTTTCCAAACAGGATGACTATGCATTTTTTGGCATTTAGCTTGAGGCCATGACTTTGACACCAGGTGTCTGTCTCAGTAAGGCCTTTTTGAAGGATGTCCATGTCAGCCGGAGAGTCAGTCTCCCAGTTTGCAGTCATCGGCAAACTTGGTTAGCCATAGTCCTCCTGTGTTTGCCTGTACTTCTGAGAAATATATGCTGAACAGTAGGTGTCCCAGAACCGTGCCTTACGGGACACCACTTGTGACTGGTTTAGAGTCGGACCCGGAGCCTGCTATTCTTACCGTGTGAGTTCTGTCTGTAAGCCAGTTGGCAACCAGTCTTGTGATGTAGGAGTTTATGTTCAGGCTGGTGAGTTTTTCTATAATACCCGAGTGAGGAATGGTGTCGAACGCCTTGGCAAGATCAAGGTAGGCTGTGTGAACCACCTTTCCCTCGTCTATGGCCTTGGTGACTGTCTCGAAGAAGTCAACCAGATTTATTAGGTGTGATCTCCTCTTAACAAAGCCAAACTGGGTCGGGTCAAGTGTTTGGAGGTTCCCAATGTCTTTTTAATGAGTTCCATGATGATGCACTCCACAGCCATGCAGACCAGGCTAGTCAGGCTTATGGGGGGATAGTTACTAGGGTCAGTTGTGGCCCCTCCGTTGTGGAGCAGAATAACCATTGCTGTGTGCCATTCTATGGGTGTGTAGCCTATGGAGAGGCTGAGATTGAACAGCGTGTTTAGGTGGGGGGTTAGTTCGTTCTGTAGTTCGTGCAAGACGCAGCCTGGGGCACCATCTGGCCCCATTGATGCTGTGTTTTTGGTTTTTAAAAGGACTGTTTTCACCTGTGCTTCTGTGATTTCTGGGACACTACACTTTTCTGATATTGTTGTGGGCCCTTTTGAAGGTGAGAGGGAGGTGAAGTTTGCACTGAATCTATCTGCCAGGATACTGGCAATATCAGTAGGTTCAGTATAGTTTGTGCTGATGTCCTTCAAGAATGCAACTGCAGTCATAACATGTGGGTTGTCCTGCCTCAGGCAGCCCTCGGTCGGCCGGATTCCAAAGTCTGGGTCCGGCGGCTGATGTCGCATTTCTCTCCGACGTCAGAGCGGCTGGAGTACATAAACATCAGCCGACGCCATTTTCTTCAGTCTTTCTTGCCACGCGGTGCCCGAAGCAGAAGCAGTTCGCAAGTGCCGGTCGGTCAGCTCCTGTATTCTTCGATACCGAAGTCATCAAAAAAGCTAGGTACCCCGTTGGGGACCTTTTCTTGCCTCAGCCGATGTCAGAAATTACTGAAAAAGTTAACAATTGTCTTTCTTGTGGTAAACAAATACCTCATAAGGATTTCCACTCTTACTGTCTCCCTTGCCTGGGCCCAGACCACGACGTCTCGGCCTGTGTAGCCTGTGCTCGCTTCAACAAGCACACTCTCAGGTGCCGGGCGGAGTTTGCTGAAGATTTTTTCGGTGATAAATTTGCTTACACCATGCCGTCGGATCTTCCGACATCGCAAACTCCCAAAAAGCGCAAAGACCGGGATCGACATCCTCGGCCCACGTCTACTTCCGACTCTACGCTAAAACCTAGCGCGAGTGCTCCGGTTCCCTCTGAGATGGTCTCTCCACCGCTCCGAACCGAAGACACCGCATTACCGACGACTCCGATTCCAGACATTACTCCGACGCCAGTTATCGATTTTCCTCCGGATACCGAAACCAAGGAAATGCCCGAGACCATTGCTGTAGACAAGGTCACTCCTGCACGTGGAGCTGCCAGGCCCCCCATGGCCATGTCTATTAAGGCCTACACTAGGGCTAAGGCAGCCAGCAAAACAAAGCATATTACTTCTAAATCCTTACCTCAGCCTACTCCAGAGACACAAATTATGTCCATGGCTGCTGATTTAATTTCCATGATTAGAGGTTCACAGGCCCATCCTGAGAGAGGATCCCAGCCTCCTTCTGATAAAGGCCCGGTTGAACCCTCTGACCCTACTCCTTCAGATGAAGATTCTGAGGGCTCTGTCCACTCTGATAGCCAGGAAGAGCTCTTCCAGACCTATGAGGACTCGGATGCAGAAGATTCCATCCCCTCTGCCTCCCCTCCTGAGGATATTTCTTTTCGGGAAGTGCTGCACTCCATGAGGGAACATTTCAAGTGGCAAGGTCAGGAATATTCTGATTCTAGGTAACGCCTTAGGACTTTCCTTAAGAAGCCCCAGCACAGGCCCTTAGCTGTTCCTCCTGTGCTTGATGTTTTGGATGATTTATATTCTGATTCTAGTACTACCCCTGATTCCCTTCCTCCTGCTCCAGCCAAGCCAGACAGGTATTACAGGGTCCCAGAAACTCATTCCCATTTATTCAGGGCCCACACTGCTGATTTGGAAACTATTTCACAGGGGCCTAAATGAGTTTCAGCCTCCACCTCTAAAAATCCTTTGCCCTCCAACAGGGAAGCTAGGTCATTAGAGAGATGGGGCAAAAAGGTTTACACATCCACTACCTTATCTATGAGAGCTTTAAATTGCCTTTTTCATATGTTACAATATCAGGATTATCTGTTAGAAGATTTACAAAAAACATTAGCCACTCCTGATCCTTTAGACAGGAAGACTTTGCAGGAAGCTGTACATAACACTCAGCAAGTTAGCAATCACTTCCTGCAGTGTGGATATGATGCACTGGAAGCTTCATGTAGGGCAGCTATGACAGGGCAGTCATCCGTAGACATGCTTGGTTAAAAGATCAACCTCTACCAGATCATGTAAAGCAAAACTTCTGGATGCACCTTGGAAAAGAACAAGCTTTTTGGTGCGAATGCTAAGGATGTGTTAAAGACCATCAAAGAAAAAGCAAAATCAGTTCAGACGGTGAAAGATTTCCTCCAGGTTCAACCCCCCAGATTCAGTAGGAATTGGCCTTCAAAGAACAGGTCCTTTCCTAATCCAGAAAAGTTTCAAAGGGGTAAGAACGGACGTGGCCGAGGAAGAGGCCAATACAGAGGCCCTTACAGGGGACGACAATGGCAGCCAGGAAACCAAAGAAGTGATGCAGGGGTTTCACCTGCCCCACAACCACAATCTCAATGACTTTCCTCTACTACCGCCTACCAGGGAACAAATAGAAGCTCCTTGGAAGGAACTTATCTCTGTTTGCAGAAAATTGGCACAGACTGACAAAGGACAAATGGATTTTGGACATTATAGACCGAGGGTACAGGTTTCATTTTCATACCTTACCAAGAAAACAAGGCATGCCAAACCTACCACAGCACCAGAGGGCAGAGGCTATCAAGCAAATCACTCTGCTGACTCGGATGAAAGCAATAGAAAGAGTTCCACAACAAGAACAAGATCAGGGGTTTTACTCAAGACTGTTCCTTGTTCCAAGAAAAGAATCTCAATGGAGACCAATACTGGACTTGTCCGCATTAAACACCTTTCTCATAGTACCAAAGTTCAAAATGCTGACTTTACAGCAACTCCTTCCCATGCTGGGCAAGGGTCTTGGCTGATTACTCTGGACCTCAAGGAGGCATACCTGCATGTCCCTATCAGACACAGCTGCAGAAGATACCTCAGATATCTTGCAGGGCCACAGCATTATCAATTCTCAGCATTGCCATTTGGCTTATCTACTGCGCCCAGAGTATTCACAAAATGCCTGGCTTCAGTAATTGCTCATTGCAGGCTCCAGGGGATACATATTTACCCGTACCTGGATGACTGCCTCATACAAGCGGACGACAAATTGATGTTGACAAAAAACCTGGATTATGTCATACGATTACTTCAAGCTCTGGGATACACAGTCAACTTCCAAAAGTCAAGACTGCAGCCATCCCAGCAAATAATCTTCTTAGGAGCCAAACTAGACACAGCCTCTCAGATGGCTTACCTGACAGAAGACAAGCAAGAGAAGTTAACTCATTACTTCAAAGGTTTAGCAAAACTCACCCAGATGACTGCAAGGAGATTCCTACAGGCCCTGGGTTACATAGCATCCTGCATTCTCTTGGTTCTATTAGCAAGACTACACATGAGAAAGCTTCAATGGTACCTAAAAAGCATTTGGTCTCAACACAGCAACAACTTGGAGACAATCACACCGCTCATTCCATGCCTACAAAAGGAATTCCTATGGTGGGCCTCGGTGAGCCAGGCAAACACAGGTATGTCATTCAAAAAACCACAGATAACACAGACCATGACCACAGATGCCTCAGACCTTGGATGGGGGGCGCACATGGAAGGCAGGTGTATACAAGGACTATGGACTCCAAAGGAAACACATCTGCATATAAACCAAAAGGAAATGCTGGCAGTAATGCATGCCATCGAGGCCTTTCAACACCAACTCCAGCAAGGCCATTTACTGATACGGACAGACAACACCACTGTGATGTGGTACATAAACAAGCAAGGGGGCACCCACTCTTACCACCTTTGCAGACTGACAATGCATCTTTGGGAGAAATCACTGAGCCTAAACATCCAGTTACAATCCCAGTTTGTTCCAGGAAAAGACAATGTGTTGGCGGACAGCCTAAGCAGGAATTTCACAGATCCACACAAGTGGAGGTTACATCCGAAGGCCTTCAGACAACTCACTTTGACATGGGGCAAGCCAGAAGTGGACCTATTTGCCTCTCACCTCAACCATCTTCTACCAAAATTCTGCACAAGGACATACCATCCAAAAGCTTGGAAAATAGATGCCCTCTCATTCAACTGGAACTCCTAACAATCTATGCATTCCCACCTCTGCCACTGATGACCTCAGTATTACTAAAGATCAAAGCAGAGAGACCCAAGGGAATCATAATAGCTCCGGACTGGCCAAGACAACACTGGTACCCACTACTACGGAGCCTATGTCACACCAGGAGGTGGGCCCTTCCCCAATGGCCTCTACTTTTGACTCAACACAATTTCAAACAGTGCATCCAAATCTTCAGACACTGCAGCTAACAGCCTGGGAGATCCCATAAATAACTTCAGCCTATCTCTCTCCAAGGAAGTTCAGCGGATACTAACAGAGGCTCGAAGACCATCCACCAGAAAGGTTTACTTAGCAAAGTGGAAAAGATTCAGCAATTGGAATACCAGCAAGGGACATGATGCATCATTGTTGAACATCCCACTCATCTTGGAATATTTGGCAGATATGTTAAAGAACGGCCTCTCATATTCTTCCATAAAGATACATGCATCTGCTATTTCAGCTAGATACAACACTGATCCTCCTGTTTTTTCACACCCTTTACTAAGGCAATTCCTCAGGGGAATCAAGAACATTAAGCCACCAAGAAAGGCCTCAGTGCCAGCCTGGGACCTCAATTTTGTCCTAGAAAAACTGACTTTACCTCCATTTGAGCCAGCAGCTACAGTTGACTTGCAATTTCTCTCATGGAAGACAGCTTTCCTGTTGGCAATTACCTCATCAAGAAGGGTTTCGGAGCTACAGGCCCTAATGACAATACCACCCTTTATTATTTTTCACAGAGACAGGGTTTCATTAAGGACCAACCCTACTTTTATGCCAAAGGTGGTTTCTAGGGTTTCTTTAAATCAAGCAATTCATCTGCCTGCTTTCTTCCCCAATCCTGAGAATAAGGGGGAAAGACTGTTGCATACCTTGGACATTCACATACAACTTCGATACTACCTGGACAGAACCAAGGCCAGTAGGAAGTCTGAACAACTTTTTGTAGCTTACGCCCCTGCAGTCCAAGGAAAAGCAATTTCAAAACAGACTTTCAGAATGGATTGGATATTGCATCAGATTCTGTTATTCCTTTCATGGAAAGACTGTTCCAGCCAATGTCAGACCACATTCCACCAGAGCTACGGCCACCTCTACAGCATTTCTAAGAGGGGTGCCTACCAAGGACATTCTAGAAGCTGCTACATGGAGCTCCGTGCATACATTCTCCAAACACTACAATCTCCCTCTATACTCCAGATCCAGGGCAGGCTTTGCTTCGGCAGTCCTGCAGGGTTTGATTGCCATACCATCTTTTTCCTAGAGCATTCCTCCTCCCCCAGCTAAGCTATGGTATTCTACCCATATGTTATGACTGCAGTTGCATTCTTGAAGGACATAGTACAGTTTTGTACCTACCATAAATGTAGATGTCCGATAGACATGCAACTGCAGTCGGGTTTTCCCTCCCTCCATACCCCTCTATGCCTAGGGTCCACTCCTATCCCTGTTACTCTTAGCTGGGGATATCTGTTATGGTGTATTTGTTTTATTGCTCATTTATTTGTTTGGAATCCTGTTTTTGTCTTCCAATTTGATTACAGCCTTCCTTGGAGGGCACCTGGCATCTGGGGCAAGAAACACTGAAGAAAATGGCGTCGGCTGATGCTTATGTACTCCAGCCGCTCTGACGTCGGAGAGAAATGCGACATCAGCTGACGTCGGACCCAGACGTTGGAATCCGGCCGACCGAGGGCTGCCTGAGGCAGGACAACCCATATGTTATGACTGCAGTTGCATATCTATCGGACATCTACATTTACGGTAGGTACAAAACTGTACTTTTTGCACTAACTCAGTGCATATCTGCGAGTTGCCACTTAGATTCTTGACATAGCTAAAGAAGGCTTTGTGGTTATCTTTTGAATCCTTGGCTATTTTTCTTTCAAAGTTAGCCATGGATGATTTTATGAGGGACCTTAGTTTCTTACTGATACTGATCAGGGATGTCCTTCCTTCTTGGGATTTGCTTTTTTTCTGAACCAGTTTCCTCCTTCTGTTGTATAACCTGTTTATGGCAGGGGTCCACCAGACTGGTTTCCTTCTCTTAGGGGAGTGAGTCTTGGTCTTGGTAGGGATGGCACGATCCATGCATCCTTGTAGTTGCTCATAGTTAAATACAGTGCCAAGAAATGGAAGTACACTGTTTATTTCCAATTGGCTAAACAAAAATCTTATTAAGCAGCACAGATATGTCTTTCTCACACATATTTAAAAAAACTTCTAAATATGGTCATTCAGACCTGGGGTATACATAACTCTTAGTTCTAATGGGTGTCTTTCTTTTTTTTCCCCCAAGATTTCATGCTTCCTGCTGTCAGTTAAGTCAGCACTCTTAAGGAAGTCAATTCCATTATAAGTGAATATGGCATTTGGATGTACCATTTTGTGTCCATAGAGTATACCGTGTTCCCTTTTGTAAATAGTAACACACCCATGCATGGAAATATGCTGTTTGAATTGATTAGATGTTTGTCCAACGAAAAATGAACCCACAGACAGACAATGTAAATCATCCATCTGGTTTGGCAATTAATGAAAGACTATATATCAAATAACTTGGATGTAATAACAGAAGTAAAAAAAAAAATATTTTGCAAACAGACAGAAAATGAGTGTAGTGGCCACAAGGGGAAACATCCTACTGGAAATATTAACTGTAATAGTTCTCTGTATTGCATTAGTTTTACCCACTTTCCTATAATTAAAAAATGCTGTCGCAAAGATTTCCCTTTTTGAAAGAGAAAGTACCGTTTTCTGGCCAGATATTACCATCAAAATTGTCATTAGTAAGAATATACTAGAATTTCTGAAGGCATCCCTTTAATCTCATAATATTTAAACAATATGCAACAGTAAATCTATGGGTCTTATTGAACATATATGAGTGGCTCCTATTTTTATATTGTAAAGTTTTTGATCTTGTCAGTGTCCTTAAGTCTGCCAGTTGCCTGGCTAATATCTGCAGGTCTATATCCCTGTGGTAGGAACTGGTTACTCAGTATATCCATCTCCTAAAATTGTTTTCTCACTTCAAATTCTGTGTGCAGAGTGTATTTGAGAAAAAGGGAATGTTTTTAACCTTGTGGGAAAGTGTAGTAAAGAAAATGATTTTTATGAAAAGGTTTTCTATGTATATTTGATGAAAGATTTCCATCCAACAGTTTCATAACTGTAACATCAAGGAGTCTGCATGTAAATAAATTGCAAGCACATGTAAAGGAAAAAACAAAATTTGTTGTTTAAAAATGAGCAGAATTTATTGAGTGATTCTTTGGTTCCTTGCCATACCAACCAACAGTCATCTAGCAGCAATTTTGTTAGAAAGTGAATTAATAGTGTCATTGTTTGCCACCTGGTATTCAAAAAATCTCCTATATAAATCAGCATAGGTAGAGGCAAAACTAGCCCCTATGGCTATATCTTTGTTTTGCAATAACATTCTCTTGCAGTAGAAAACATTCTTATTCAAAAACAAAATTGAAAAGGTCTATCAAAAATTGAGAAAAAGAGCAGGGATAAAGTCTAGAGGTGGTGGTAGATCTCTGTGTTTAGGGAATGTGTGTCTAAATAGCACACATGCATATCACCCGCACAACATGTTTGGTTTCAGTAAATTTCGAAAACTCAGTTGTATCTGTAATTTGTGAAGGAACAAGGTCCAGAAGGGGCTAATGTTTGTATTTTAAAAAATCAGATTGTGACTCTGTCAAGGACCCGTAGTCTGGTATAATAGGCCTTCCAGGGGTAGAGTTAACACATTTGTGTGTCTTGGGTAACAGGGAAAAATATTGTTTTTGTGATTCATCCACAGTAAGTTGTTTAACTGAATCACTATTGATGCAGCCCTGTTGTACAGAAAATGATAGAAAATAATCTATCAGACTTTTAAAATGTATAGTAGGATCCAAAGGTATTTTGTTGCAATATAAAACTGTCTAGTTCTTTTTGTTTCATGTTCATAATTAGACCTATTCCAAATAAAGACCGACACTGTTAACATATATGATGATTAGCTCAGTATTCTGCCTCAAAGAATTTAAAGCCAATGATTTTTTTTAAATATTTTATGCAGTTGGAAAAAAATAATATGTATGTTGAGTGTGGTTTGTTTCAGAACCTGTTACTCAAAACATTGTATTGATGGATGATGGGGGAGGGTGATAAAAGAAAATGTTTTAAATTTAAGCTTGTCACATTCTTCTTCTTCTTCTTTTGTTTGCATAAAGATATTGGGGAAAAACATAATTTCAAAGCATATGCACACATACAAGTACAAGTGAACATTTGAATAAAACTAGTGAATAAAAAGTTGTGAAACAGATGTAAGAAGAAAAAAAAAGTATAAGCATTGGAGGTTATTATGAATTGAAAAATTAGTGGTAAGTTAGAGTAGATGAAGTGTTTGAATACTAGATGAGTTGAGGACATTGTTATGGAAAGTGATGTTTTGTGTTTATAGAGAAGAGGGAAGGAAAAAGTGATGGGGTGAAGATGAGAAACGAAATAAAGTTTAATAAGATCTTTGTTGATTGATAAGTTTGCTAGGTGATCGTAGATTGTAGATTGGGTTTTATGATATTCTGGAACAGTGCTATCTTTGAACTAGGTATTGCTTTAAATTTGCAATAAATTCATCAGTAGTTGTTTCATTTCTAATGTTTGACAAAACTGTCATTTCTAATGATCAAGGGAGTTGTGTTCAATATAGAGGCTATGCAGATAGTGTAGAGTGACCTTCCATGTCTGTTATGAGATTTGGTGGTATGAATTTGATTTTGGTTAAGTGACTGTAAGAGTCTTAAAAAGTTGCATCTTTGTACTCTGTTTCTCTGACACTTGCCAGATTTGTAGAGGATGTTATGGGCACAATTTAGTTAATTTAGCTGCATTGTTTTTTGGAGTTCTAGCAAATCAAGTGTCTTTAGGGCTTGGCCGTTATAAATTCTATGTGATACACTTGCCACAAACCTGGTAATAGTAGCATAGCAGATATTCTTCATATTGATCCTTGCTGCAGTAACCTTAGCTATATGGGTTATATACTGCCAAGGATATAATGGATGACTAGCTTCCAAAGCTTCAAGGCACCTTCCATGTGCCAAACTGTGAAACACCTAGAGCTAAGCTGACTAAAAGTCAAGTTTGGGAGCAAAGCCTTTCAGATCTATAGTGGCACCAAAGAGCACACCCCTCTGAAGATTTTCAGGAATGATGGTTGGCTTGTGCTTTTCTTTGCAGGGCAGTTATGTTCTCTTTGGGGAGCAAACTTCCATTTTCTTAAATTTTGTTGATGTTTTATTACTTTCTTCTTCAGGAAAGTTATTTTGAAGCTAGGAGTGTTGCTTAAATGGACTGTCTCGAGATTGTAACATTGTTTTAAACAGAGCTCTTGATGTCCTTCAAGGATGCATCTGCAGTCCTAACATATGGGTTGTCCTGCCTCAGGCAGCCCTTCAGTCGGCCGGATTCCAAAGTCTGGGTCTGGCCTCGGCTGATGTCGCACTTCACCCGACGTCATAGCTGCTGTTTATTGGGTATAAAGGCATCAGCCGATGCCATTTTCCTCAGTCTTTCTTGCCGTGGTGCCCAAGCAGAAGCTGTTCGCAAGTGCCGGTCGGTCAGATCCAGAGATTTCTACTACCAAGACTTCTAAAGCTAAGTACCCGTTGGGGACTCTTCCTTGCCTCAGCCGATGTCAGAAAAAGTAAATAATTGTTTAACTTGTGGGAAACAAATACCTCATAAGGATTTCCACTCTTACTGCCTTCCTTGCTTAGGCCCAGACCACGACGTATCAGCTTGTCTAGCCTGTGCTTCCTTCAACCGACGAACGCTTAGACGTCGGTCGGAGTTTGCAGAGGAGTTTTTTGGTCCCGCTTTTGCTTACAAAATGCCATCGGAGACTCCGACTACACAAATAGCTAAAAAATGCAAGGAAAAGGACCGACACTCGTGGTCCGCAGTTTCGGCTGAAACCGCGGTTAGGCCAACCGCGAGTGTCTCGGTTTCGGCTGAAACCGAGTCCTCGGTTCTTCCTTCGGCCGAAAGCATGCCTCCTATAGCCGAGGCCTCACAGACAATGGTTGAATCTGCTACTGATATTACTGCTACAGAAGCAGGCTCCCAGGATTTGTCGGATACTATTCCTTTAGACATATCTACCCCTGCACGTGGGGCTGCTAGACCCCCTGCTTCTATGTCCATCAAGGCTTTTGCCAGGGCTAAAGCAGCTAAATCTTCTAAGGCCTTACCTGCTAAAACTACCCCACATAGGCCTACCTCTAGTTCACAAATACTCAGCCTAGCTGAGGATCTCATTTCTTTGATCAGGGGATCACAACCTCACCCAGACAGGGCCTCTCAGCCCCCTTCAGATAAGAGGCCTAGGACTGAACCCCCCCGAACCTGTCTCTACAGACTATTCCTCGGAGGACTCAGACATTACTGACCCTCAGGAATGCCCATATTCTCCTTATGAGGATTCTGATGCAGAAGACTCCATTCCTTCTGCTTCTCCTCCTGAGGAATTTTCTTTTGGGGAAACCTTACATGCTATGAGGGAGCATTTCCAATGGCAGGGCCAGGATTTTTCAGATTCAAGGAAAAGGCTAAGGACCTTCTTACACTTACCACAGCATAGGCCTTTAGCCATTCCTCCAGTACTAACAGTAGTCGACGATGCATTTAATGATGCCTGTACTGCACCTGATTCCCTTCCTCCGGCCCCTGCCAAGCCTGACAGATATTACAGGGTCCCAGACACACACTACCATTTGTATAAGGCTCCTGTTGCAGATCCAGAAACCATTTCACAGGGCCTGAAAGGTGTGGCAGCTGCTTCTGCCAAAAACCCTCTTCCCTCTGATAGGGAATCTAGAGCATTAGAGAGATGGGGTAAAAAAGTTTATACTTCTGCTGCTCTTTTGGCTAGGGCCTTAAACTGTCAATTTCACATGATTCAATATCAGGAATTTTTGTTAGACCAGCTAAATAAAAAACTTTCCTCTCCTGAACCTATAGACCGCAAGTCTCTTCAGGATTTGGTACATAACTCTCAGCAGATCAGTAACCATTTCTTAAAATGTGGCTATGATGCACTGGAGGCTTCCTTTAGGTCAGCTATGACTGGAACAGTGATTCGAAGACATGCATGGTTAAAAGAACAGTCCTTACCAGATCATGTTAAATCAAAACTCCTAGATGCTCCCATGGAGAAACAAAGTCTATTTGGCTCCCCTGCACAGGAGGTTCTGAAGAAGGTGGAAGAAAAAGCAAAATCTGTCCAAACAGTCAAGGATTTCTTACAGGTCCAACCTCCGATGTTTAGCAGAAATTGGCCTTCGAAGAATTGGGCCTTTCCAGATAACTCCAGAGCACAGAGAGGCAGAAATAGACGCCCGAGAGGCAAAAATCAAGCTAGGGGTGCCTACAGGGGATGTCAGTGGCAACCTACCAACCAGAGAAGTACCGCCACAGATTCAACTACAACCACTTCCACTGGACAAACACAATGACTTGGCTCTGATACCGCCTACCAGGGAACAACTGGAAGCTCCCTTGGGCGGAAAGCTAGCCTTATTTTCAGACAACTGGCATTACATTACAGGAGACAAATGGACTTTGCAAACAATAGACAAGGGCTACAGGTTTCACTTCCACACTCTACCAAAAAAGAGGGGAATGCCAAACCTACCACCAAGCCAAAAAACAGATGCTCTAAAACAAATCAACAACTTACTAGAGATAAGAGCTATAGAAAAGGTGCCATCTATGGAACAAGGCCAAGGTTTTTACTCCAGGCTTTTCCTGGTACCAAGAAAAGAAAATCAATGGAGACCTATTCTCGACTTGTCCGCACTGAACACATACCTCATTGTTCCAAAAATCAAAATGCTGACCCTCCAGCAGCTTCTTCCCATGCTGGGCAAGGAGTCTTCGCTGGTGACTCTAGATCTCAAGGAGGCATACCTGCACGTCCCTATATGACCAGATTGCAGAAGATACCTCAGATTTCTTGCAGGATCAGAGCATTATCAATTCTCAGCATTGCCCTTTGGCTTATCTACTGCGCCCAGAGTATTCACGAAATGCCTGGCATCAGTAATTGCTCATTGCAGGCTCCAGGGAATTCAAATTTACCCATACCTGGACGACTGCCTATTACAAACGGACAACAAGGCACAATTAACAAAAGATTTGAAAAATGTCATACAACTGTTGCAAGCCTTGGGATACACAGTCAACATGCAGAAGTCAAGACTAGTACCTTCCCAAAGGATAACATTCTTGGGGGCAGATCTGGACACATCAACTCAGATGGCCTTTCTCACAGAATAAAAACAAAAGCAACTACCAGGCTATTTCATGTCATTAACAAAACAAACTCAGCTTACTGCAAGGAAAGTCCTGCAAGCCCTGGGTTACATGGCATCCTGCATAATATTGATTCCACATGCCAGGCTACATATGAGAAAGTTACAATGGTACCTAAGGAATGTATGGTCTCAACACCAGCACAGTCTAGAAAACCAGATTCCAATAATTCCATGCCTGAAGCAAGAATTCCTGTGGTGGGCTCAGGCCTGCCAGTTGAACAGAGGCTTGCCTTTCCACAAACCACATCCAAGCCAGACCATCACCACGGATGCCTCAGACCTAGGATGGGGGGCTCACATGGTGGACAAGTGTATACAAGGCATATGGACCCAAGACCAGCTGAATCTACACATAAATCTAAAGGAGATGCTGGCAGTGAAATATGCGATCCAGGCATTCAGACCACTCCTTCAACAGGGTCATCTGCTGATAAGGATGGACAACACCACAGTCATGTGGTACATCAACAAACAAGGAGGTACACATTCATATCCTCTATGCTGGATGGCAATGGACCTGTGGAATGTGGCCCTGAATCTCAACATTCAACTTCAGGCCAGATTTGTACCAGGAAAAGAAAATTCTCTAGCAGACACCTTAAGCAGAACTACCACGGATGCTCACGAATGGATGCTACATCCAGATATTTTCAAAGCCATAACAGAGAAATGGGGACTACCACAGATAGACCTGTTTGCCTCCCCACACAATCACCAATTGAAAAAATTCTGCACAAGAACATACCACCCACTTGCTTGGAGGGTGGACTCACTTTCCTTCAGCTGGAAAAACCTGACAGCATATGCATTTCCACCTCTTCCCTTGATGTACAAAGTTCTACTGAAGATCAAAGAGAATCAACCAAGGGTAATTCTGATAGCTCCAGACTGGCCGAGGCAACATTGGTACCCGCTACTGAGAAGCATGTCTCGGACACACGCATGGCATCTACCTCTAAGTCCCTTACTACTAACACAGGACAACTACAGGATCCTACATCCAAACTTGAAAACACTGCAGCTAGCTGCTTGGAATATTGTATAAACCAAAGTAACCCTGATTTATCTCAGAGGGTTAAGGACATTATCCTGGAGGCACGCAGACCCTCCACAAGGAAGACTTATTCAGCCAAGTGGAAAAGATACCTCATTTGGAGTGCAGCAAAGGGAGAAAATGTCACTGTGGCAAACATAGCACTCATCCTGGAATACTTAGCAGAGCTGTTCCATAATGGCCTGTCTTACTCCTCCATTAAGATTCATGCATCAGCAATTTCAGCAGAATACAACTTGAATCCTCCTGTTTTCTCTCATTCTCTACTCAGGCAGTTCTTGAGAGGAATCAAAAATGTAAAGCCTCCAAGGAAACCACCTTTACCTACTTGGGATCTCAACTTTGTGCTGAAAAAGTTAACTCACCCCCCTTTTGAACCAGCAGCAACAGCAGAATTACAATTCCTGTCTTGGAAAACTGCTTTCCTACTAGCAATCACTTCAGCAAGAAGGGTTTCTGAGCTGCAGGCATTAATGGCAGTACAACCCTTCCTTATCTTCCATCAGGACAGAGTCTCTCTGAGAACCAACCCTACCTTTCTGCCAAAAGTGGTCTCCAGAGTATCATTGAACCAAGCGATTCATTTACCTACATTCTTCCCCAACCCACAGAACAGGGGGGAAAGACTGCTACATACCTTGGATGTGCACAGACAATTACGCTACTGTCTGGACAGAACTAAGACCAGCAGAAAAACTGACCAGCTTTTGGTAGCATATGCAACAGGAATGCAAGGAAAAGCAATTTCAAAACAGACAATCTCGAAATGGATAGGAAATTGCATTCGTTTTTGTTACTCTTTTCATGGAAAGACATCTCCTGATAATATCAGACCTCACTCCACAAGAGCTACAGCCACCACTACAGCTTTCCTATGAGGAGTGGCTACCAAAGACATTTTAGAAGCTGCTACCTGGAGCTCCGTGCATACATTTGCCAAGCATTACAATCTTCCTTTATACTCTAGATCCCGAGCAGGTTTTGCAACTGCTGTTTTGCACTACACCATCTTTATCTTAGTACCTCCTCCCCCAGTTTGGCTATGGTATTCTACCCATATGTTAGGACTGCAGATGCATCCTTGAAGGACATAGTACAGTTTTGTACCTACCATAAATGTAGATGTCCGAGAGGTATGCATCTGCAGTCAGGATTACCCACCCTCCTTCCCCTCTGTGGTACTCCTAGGGTATTTACCCATCTTTTAGCTAGCTGGGGGAATCTGTTATGGTGTATTTGTTTGTATATATGTATATATATATATATATATATATATATATATTTGTTTATATTGTTTGCTCTCCACTGTTTGGAATTATTGCATTTATCCAAATTTAGCCTTACTGGAGGGCACCTGGCATCTGGGGCAAGAAACACTGAGGAAAATGACGTCGGCTGATGCCTTTATACCCAATAAACAGCAGCTATGACGTCGGGTGAAGTGTGACATCAGCTGAGGCCAGACCCAGACTTTGGAATCCGGCCGACCGAAGGGCTGCCTGAGGCAGGACAACCCATATGTTAGGACTGCAGATGCATACCTCTCGGACATCTACATTTATGGTAGGTACAAAACTGTACTTTTCTTTCTGTCAGTTTACAAGTAGTGTAAACTAACTGAAAACATACTTTTGCAGGGAAAACTGTGTTTATTTTTCCAATGTGGGGCTGCCATGGTGTTTTAAAGTGCTTTTTTACTGTGTTTTTTTTCAATCTAAATGGTAATTTTTGCGGACCGGTGGTTTTACCAGTATTTACTGCTTGTCTTCCCTAGGAAAGAGGCACCATTTTCAGTCTGACCATGAAACAGAGCCAGAAAAAGAAAAAGTTAAGTAGACAGCCTTTGCCACCACACCAGGCTAGCAGTTTGCCTCAGCTGCAGGTGGATGACTCCACTGTGGCCATTTGTTGTACTTAAAACCACTCATCTTTTACCCTGGATCACTGTGGCGTATTTACAGCCACTATGGACCATGGATTAGTCATGTCTTCTGCTACTGTTGGAGTTCCCTTAGTGGGTGAGAGAGCCACTCTTGTCAGACCTGAAACAGTCAAGGTATCCTTGTTGTGTCAGAATGCTACGCTCACCCTGGGGAAACACCTGCTGCCGTTAGTACACTGTTGACCCCATATTTCCTGTCAAAAAGATACAGAAAACCAAGCATGTATCTACCCTTCTAAAATTTCTTTGGATAGGAATAGTTTACTGGAACTGGCTCATGGTTTTAATTCTGGCAAATGATCCTTCTTTTAAAGTTGTTTCTGTTAAATATAAGAGGTTTCGTCTTTTCCTGAAGAAATTAAGATTCTGGATCAGACTCAGAGGAGAGCTTTGTTTCCGATTCTCCCTGTGGGGGGTGTCTTTTTCTCTGAGACTATTGCTAAAACAGTCCCAGTGTTTTCAAGGGGAAAACACTGAGGTTTCTCAGTCTGTCAGAAAATACTATGAGTTATTACAGAAGGATTTTCCAGAACCTACACCCATTTCTCCTGTCCTGTCTAATTTAGAGAATGTGTGTCTTACTGCCTGGAATTTTCCTGATAGCTAGCTGTCCCTGAAAAGGCTGATAGGATGCAGAAATATTTTCAGTCTTAACTTTGTATACATTATTCCCAAACCTAATGTAGCAGATATCGCCTTAGCTGATTTGACTGTTGTTAAGCACTTAGCTAATTCCAGTCCTAATTATTCTAATTAGGATGGGAAAATTATTGATAGGTATGGGAAAAGTATATTCTTATGCAACTCTGATTGTCAGAATTTTGAATTCTTAGGCTAATATGTTAAAAGTTTGTTCTGACAAATTGAAAGGGTATGAGGAATGTTTTATTTACAGTTTCTTCTTGTGAATAAAAATCTGCTTTAAATAAGTTAGTTTCATCTGTTGCACAGGTCACTATTCATTGTTTGCAGTATGTGTATGACTCTGTTGATATGTCTTCTGGCGCTATGGCAACTGGTACTGTTTTAAGGAAGTTTGCTTACCTGCATTCTCAGAACTTCCCAGATGATGTAAAAAATGTGATTTTAAGTTCTTCCTTGGATAGGGATTTACTGTTTGTCCTCTCTGCTGCAGAGGTGATCAAAAAGTGTGATGAAAGGGGCAAGATGATCCTGGGAATCTCTATGAATGCTCAGCCGTCCTTTTCCAATTGTCCAAATGAATTTTCTTTCTTCTCATCCAATTTTGACAAAAAAACAAAAACAGCCTCAACAAAATTCAGATAAACAGATGTTTAAGAAGAAATGGAAGGGGATAACGAAAAGAAGTCTCAAAACTCCTCAAACCAAGGACAGCCCAACAAGTCTGAATGAAAGAGACATTGCGAAAACCTTCCACCCCGCCATCTTTCTCTTTCAGAAAGTCTGAATCTCCATTTTTCTCTTTGGCAACAGATTGTTTCAGACAAATTGGCACTGAAAATCATTTGCCAAGGTTACAGATGGCAGTAGGAGAAATCCCTCCTTTCCAAGGGGTCATTCCTCATCATGCAGATCAGACTCTTGTTTCCTCCTGTTCTTTATCACATGCTGTCCCAAGGAGTAATAGAACCAGTTCATCCTTTCCAGGTGGGGAAGGGGTTTGATTCAAGGATGTTTCTAGTGCCAAAGAAAGAAAATGCTTGGAGAGCAGTTCTGGCTCTTTCTTTCCTAAACCTGTTTGTGATAGTGCAGAAATTAAAAATGCTGTCGCTTCACAGAGCGTTATTCTTCTTCCTCGTTCAAGTTTCCTGGTAATGCTAGACTTAAAAAAGATGCTTGTAATCACATTCCTATTCATCCTGACTTCAGACATTTCTTAAGGCTTTTTGTGTCTGGTTCACATTATCAGTTCTCTACCTTGTCCTTTGGACTACCACTGCATCAAGTCTGTTTACAAAGTGTCTGATTGTATTGCATTGTAGGCTACAGGGTATCCACATTTCCATATTTAAATGACTTGCCTATCTCTGCAGAGTGTTTTTCAGAATGTCAGGAATATCTGTGTTGTGTGAGAAATCCCTTCCACAAACTGGGATTCCAACAGAATATTTAAGTCTTTCCTGACTCCCTCACACAGGATTGTGCTCCTGGCACATCAGCTAGGCACCTCAGTTCAAAGAGCTTCTCCTCCACAGGAAAAATAAATCTTTATGTAGATCTATTTCTAAGATTTTCCACTCAAGTTTTCAATCACTGCGAGGGAATACTTCAGAATTTTGGGTCTCATGGGATCTGTGAGAATACCCCTGGCAAGACTTCACATGAGAAAGATATGGAGGTGTTTGAAATGTCTTTGGTCCCAGCATCAGCACCCTTTATTTTTTTAGATCTCAGTGCTGGGGTTTGTCAGAAAAGAAACTGTTTGGTGGAGACAACCATTATCCTTAAATCCAGTTCTCCCCTTCATCTCCTTGCTCCAAAGCAGTCAGTCACCACAGATGCTTTGGACTTTGCTTGGGGAGCAGTTTCAGGAGGGATGACAGGAGTGTGGGTCACCAAGGACAGATGCAAGCACATAAATATCTAGGAAATATTTGCCTGATCAAGGCACTCAACTCTTTGAACCATCTTTGGCTCTCGTGACATCTTCAGGTGGATTCAGACAGTAACACGATCATGTGGTACACCAACAAGCAAGGGAGAACCAGGTGGTACTCCCTTTGCAGACTAGCCATGTTAGCTTGGGATATAGGTTCACAGCACAATCTCACTCTGTGGGCATCCAATATTCCATCAGAGCAAAACTGTGTGCAGACAAGCTGAGCAGGACCAGGGAAGGCCTTTACAAATGGAAACTAGGTCAGTGAGTCTTCCGAGATTTGAACCATCTGTGGGGAGTTCTTCAAGTAGACATTGTGCCTCATCTTTGAACAATCAACTGGCAAGATTCTGTTCCAAGACCCCATGCAAGAAGGACTGGAAGACAAATGCCTTTTCTTTTCTTTGGACAGGAATGTTCCTGGATGCCATTCCACCCTTTCCACTAATATCCAGAATACTTTTCAAGATTCAGAAGGAATCCCCTAAGATCCTTGTGGAGACTCCCTTCTGGACCAGGCTGTGATGGCCTCTCTACCACAGGCCAGTAATTAAGGAGCCTCAATCCTCACCACTGATACTGGTGAGAGACAGCCATTAAAAACAGGAATGGTTTTACACAGTATTTTTCAGATGAATCTCTCTGCATCAAGCACAGTTTTCCCCAAGAGCATACAGGGAACACGGTCCAGACCTGGGACTGGTCTCTCTGCCTCTCCAGATGCCAAACAAGACTCACTTTGGAGCACTGTGTCCAAGTAGCTGACACACCCACACCTGGGTATTTGATTTTCACACACACACACACACACACACACACACACACACACACACACACACACACACACACACACACATTCCTGGGAAAGGCTGGCACAGATTTACTAACTGTACTCCCCTCTGCCCAGACTATAAGTTAACCACGATGCCACCAATCAGCCACTCTGAGCCATACAAGGGTATCCAATTATACTGAGTAAAATCAATACTAATTTAAATGGTAGAGTGCAACCAAAGCAGCAAGGCTTTTTGGAGTGGCCAAGACATCAGTAAAATAAGCACTACTACTCTCAATATGTTAAAATTATTCTCTAAAAGACTAGCCACAATGAAAGGTATAACATTGTTTAATAATAAATAATAAAATAGAAAACATGAGAATAGTAAATATCTCCACCACCCATATATATATATATTGGTCTACTACTGTTAATTGAAAGCTCGTTTATTTGAATAACAGAAGTATGTCCCCATTTACGCTAAAGTGCACTTAACAGAAAGTGCACTTTTGTGAATACTTGTTCACCGAACTGCACAAAAACAACAACAAAAAAAAACCCACTGCAAAGAGGGCAAGCCCCTCTGCAGCACCCATGTGGGGGTGGCTGCACCCCCCCACCCCCACTACTTATATATACTAACTCCAAGATCGCACTGCACTGGGGAAGCAGGGATATTTCTTATCCCCACAGTAGCGTGCTTCTGTGATACAGTGTTTGTTTTTTATTTCTGGTTTGGTAAACTTTGCGAAAGTGCACTTTTGGTTGAGTGCACTTTTGCTGAAGTGGGGTCGTACTTTTGTCATTCGAAAGAACGATCTTTCGATTAACAGAAGTAGACCCTATATATATGTGTATGTATGTATAGATGTGTGTGTGTGTGTATATATATATATATATATATATATATATATATATATATATATGTATATATATATATATATATATATATATATATATATATATGTGTGTATATACGTATGTGTATGTGTGTATTTATATATATATATTTATATATGTATATATATATATATATATTTATATGTATATATATATATATATATATATATATATATATATATATATATGTATATATATATATAGAACAGTCTGCAGTACTTTGCTGTTTTAATAAAACAATAGCTGAGAGATCCAATGCTGAAATGTTGCTTTAGCAATGTTGAGGAGTTTTTACTGAACATTAGTACATATTTTTCTTTCTTGGCAGTCAAGTGATACCGAGAGTTGTTTAACCATTGTCTGAGAAGATTGAAAGATTGTTGAGTAATCTTTGTAATTTCATCTACTGAAGTAGTAAACATTTCTTTATTTTGTCAAAATGTGAAACTAAAACATAACCAAAGGGATTTCTTTCATGTGGTTGGCAAAGGCATGGCTGTTATTAACGCGTATGATGATCTGTATATTTGCCTGCCTTGACCTAGCCAAAGCCTTTGACACTATCCGCACTCGGGCATAATAGATAAAATCTCCCAGCTAGGCATCAACCCGTATGTTACCAGATGGGTAGCTAACTGGCTCACTGATAGAACCCACTCAAAGCAGGGGAAGCCACCTCTAGTAGTAGACCTGTAATGAGCGATATACCCCAAGGATGGGTATTAGGACCTCTACTGTTTGGTATATACTTTTCTGAGGTGCAAGTCAAAACCAGTGGTCTGTGGCTGACCAGGTTTGCAGATGACTGCAAGCTGGGTGCTGTCTTAAATTCCCCTTGTGATGTAAACATCCTCCAAGAGAGCCTTACCAAACTAATGACTGGTGCCAGAAGCATGGCCTCAAACTGACTGTGAAGAAGTGCATCATTTTCCCCTTTGGGGAAAATGTCATCCTCACAAATTATCACATTAATAACAATGTACTAAGCATGCAATCAG
Organism: Protopterus annectens; assembly: GCF_019279795.1. Classification (NCBI taxonomy): domain Eukaryota; kingdom Metazoa; phylum Chordata; order Ceratodontiformes; family Protopteridae; genus Protopterus; species Protopterus annectens. Next base: position 1,781,538,462 of record NC_056735.1, read on the forward strand.
TCATGAGAGACTTGGGCACCCAGGTTGTTAGCCACCTGACGTTTGATGCCAAGTTGCCTTCGTTGTACGGAAGGCATTCTACATGGCCCACCTCATAAATAAGGGCATTTCATCCACGAACTAAGAGGTCATAACATCCCTGTACTCCTCTCTTATAAGACCCATTATTGAGTACAGTGCCCCCTTTAGCATATACCTTGCCAAGCACATGTAGCAGTTGAAGAGACCACATAGGTTCCTGACCAGGAAAATCCATGGTGTCAAACACCAATGTTATACAGATAGGCCAAAAGCCCTGTCCCTTTACTCAGTCTCATACAGACTGCTCAGAGGTGGCCTGTGTCTGGCATACAAGGCCATTTCAGACCCAGCCTTGATGGAGTTGCTACATATCCGTAAGACAAACTCCACTCACGCAACCCGCATGCAAGGCCTTAACCTGGTCTGTGACATTAATAGAATAGGTTTGTGTCCCAAAGATTCCCCCAACTGTGGAATAGACTCTCTCTCCATGTCAAGCAGAGTACCTCTGTAGCTCTCTAAGTCTCCAGTCTTTAAGAGGAACCTGGACGACTGGATGGGAAACAGAAAATATACCTCTGGGATCCCACCAGCATTCCTGCTGGACAGGGGAAACAGGTGCTGACTTTGAGGGAACATGGATGAAATTCTTGGCTAGGCTTATAAGGACCTCCAGGCCAATAGCCTAGTATCATCCTATGAACCTATGATCTACCAATTTTTTATTAGAATTCTGTTTTTCCCCCCATATAAATATATATGATGGATTTAGTTTTGTAAAATATGTTACAATCAATTTATAAACCAAAAGAAAGAAAACATGAATGTCAAATAAAAAAGAACATAGTGTACCTAACTTTCCTTCTTCTACCTTTTCATTCATTAATTGATTTAGCCATCTGTTCAGATGTAACACATTTACATACGGGTACTTTTCCGTTATTGGGGCAACAATTGAAACGTTGAAGTTGTGCTCGGAATCCTGTCTTTTGTCATGTCTCTTGTCTCTTCTGCCAACCACATCTGTGTAAAATTCAGATGTCACATCTCCCTATTGAAATATTATCCATGAAAACAGTATCACATACCCTATTTCTTCAGATGCTCGGAATACTTGCAATTTATGAATGGAAGCTGTGTTTTGCTGGGGAAAGGTATTATACAGGAAGATTAACAGGAAATGCATCACTTTTCTCTTTTTTTTATTATGTCAGTTGCAATTGTAATATTAATTACCACCACCTAATCTCTTCCTAATTTAAGAAATACAAAAAATAGGTACAGTAATGCTTTAAATCTGGCAGCTGGTGCTCAGAATCCATGATATAATGCTAGCATGGAAGATTTGGTTTGTTGGCAGTATTTACTGTAAGGGGGACTGACATTAGCTGCATCACTTCTCTGTGTTTTTTGTATTTTAAAAACATTTGTAATATGGACTAGCACCCACTGAATGCTCCGTAATGTAAGTCTTTTTAGGAGCGTATTCAGAGATGGAATATGTGGTTTGCGGGCAACAGTTACTGTTGGGGGGATTAACAGGAGCTGGATATCTTTTCTCTGTTTTTTTATTTAATCAGTATTGTAATAGGGACTAGCATTCCTTTTATCTTTCTGTAATGTAAGGCTTTCACACATGTAAAGGAGACTTTAAAAGCGGTAACTGGCAGTCGGAATTCTCGCACAGCTGTTAGCCCCGAAGCGGTTTCTTTTTTTAAATGCTTACAAAAGTATTATTAATGTGCAGCAGTGTTTCTTTGATTTAACAAACTAAAAAGACGCAGTTTTTTCCAATTAATTCCTAAGGATAATTTAGCTTACAGTACACAACTGTGCGATGCTTTCAACCACACTCTACTGTGTTTAAAGTGTTGCCCTGATAATGGAAAAGTACTTACATACAATAGTCATTTGAGTGAGAAATTCAGAATTTTTAAATTAATTTTGTTTTATGTATTATTTGTTTTGCTGATACCGAAGAGAGAAAAGTCCACTTTATCTGCTACTCTCAGATGTAATATTAGCTATTCTGCATTGTAAATTGAATTTGTGTAACTCGACTATACATTTACTGCAAATGCTCCTTGCAATTTGATGTTATCATTTGCATAGAAGTGAATCTTGTATTTCTTTTACTTAGGCTGGGATTCATAGACATGCTCAGTGCAATGCCAATTACTGGTTATGTAAATGGTGTAGAAACTTGGAGACAATGTGTAATGCGTGTTTTCCAAAATGTTTAATGCGTATTTTTTAAGATGTGAGATGCCCCATAAGGCCAGTCCCTGAATATTAGTGCTACACAACCAGCCAGTGCTTAACTATGAATCCCAGCCATAAGATGCATTCAGTGGAAATGATAGACATGCAACCCAGCAGATAAATAACTCATTTTAAAGTAGGTAGGTGTGACCTTTTACTAAGTGTATTTCTTTATTTATAAGGAATAAAAACAAAATTGAGAGTGTGCTTGAAAAACTGGTACATAGCATACTAACATAAAACTCCTTATGTTCTTTGGAAGAAAGTCATGCTAATTAATACTTAACATGCAAGTCTTGAAGTTAAAGATGAAGATCTTTTCACCATCAAGCATCCCATTTTAAGCACTATGTTAGACATGTGCGTTAATCACTTCTCTGTCTTTGTTAATTTTTCATCGGCTTGAGTCAGGGCCCGGGAGGTTCTAATAATTACACGTCCTTCTCATCCTTTTCCATTTTTTAATGAGACATAATAATTTTTTTCTCATTCCCACAAGTTGAATGTTTATTAGACTTCCATTGTCTGTGATACTCTTTTAAGCTGCTGTCATCATTAAGGACAGAAATGTCAGTTCTTTCTCCACCCCCACTCCCCATACCGTATGCTGCCATACAGACAGAATCAACAATATAGGGTTAAGAGTCACTCAACCTGGCCAGATCCTATCATAAAGGTCCTGGAAATTAGCCTTCAGATGTCATTGGCTGGAAAAATTCCAGAATAGGATTCCATCTAAACAGTAACCCATCTTTACAGCTTCACCATTGAGGGTAAACTGTGGTGAACATTCTTGCCAGCTTACTGGGAATGTAGAAGCACCTTTATAAGCATTTCCATGCATATATAAGAATTAATATTTATAATCCTGTTTCATAGCTCAGCAAAATCTGATTGTGCCCACTTGCCCAAGTTACATGTATAGCCATCTCCTTCTCTCAAGATCAGGTAAGGGACTCTCATCTCTTGCAATTGGCTCTAATCAAAATATTATGTACTTGGTTTAGTAAAAGTCTAACTCCCACTATCTTACCTTGAGACCCACTAAGAAATGACGCTGACTTGTGCATCAGACAGAAGTCAATAGTTTATTTCTAATCTGTTGATTATAGTTTGTTTTATTTGGCCTGAAATTGCTCATATATCTAAGGCCTGTCTTAATCGACAGGTTCTTCTCAATGCTCTAGCTCTGGTACCCTCTGTGGTTCTCTGACCATATCTCTACCCCAGTCTCTCCAACAGCTCATTGCCCTTATTACTGTAAGCTCCTTGACCCATCCCTCACATCCTAAATCTTCAAACGCCCAAAATAAAGTTATGGGGTCAGCCTAATCCCTCCCTTGCTCTTGTCTGTCTCAGGGCAAGAAACTGTGTTTAAAAATTGTAAAACAGTTCCATAAACTGGCCTTATAAAATCTTTCAGCATTTGGGACCGTAAAATTAACAATATTACAGGGAAAAAATAAATTCCATGCTATTTTACATTTCTCCTCAGCCAAAATAAATAAGGGAAGTACTTTTTTAGTGTATTAAAAATCCTGATGTGGGGATTCATAAGGAATGGTCTGTGAAGCATGCAGAAACAATGGTAAAAATAAACATTTGACATGCTTGCATCTGCTCTGGCAAATCCAAGAACAGGTAATGATGTGTTGTATCAATTTACCATTACTGCATAGTTCAAATTCATCGCCTCATCCAGAGTAGGCCTTGGATCTTTGCCGTCAAATACTTGAGGACATTCCCTTCCCATAAATAAGCCACTTTTTAGCCAAGTTTACCAACAGGGCAAAATGTAGCTGAAGGGCTTTTGTTTTAATCTAGTTAATCACATAATCTGAGGGTCTTTCAAACCTTGCAAGGTCTGCAAGCAGGTTTTCTAGGTTCTTCTCTGGGTCTGAAAAATAGACATGTAATTCATTTGGAAGTAATGAAAATGTTACATTCTTTCTCCCCTTAAGTATGTATATTGTAAATGGGAGATGCTGAACACTTAATTGCATAAGTCTAAACAAAAGTCAAAGAGCAGAGGAAATAACTCACAGCCACTGATCCTTGCCAGGGATGTTGATAAACCTGCAGTGAGCCATATTAACTCCTTTGAAGGGGATCTGTGGGGGGCTTAAGTGCAGCTATTGCCATGAATAACTTAATAGTCATGGCTTAGTACAGGGACAGGTCTGTGTGATGTCAGTGGGTCAGAGCTCTTACCTCTTTTTTCAGAATTACTGACTATACTGCCCATTTCCAGTTAAGTGGGCCTGTTTAATACTGAATACATAATTTGCCAGTTTTACAAAATTTGGGACAGTATTCATCTGAAAGATTTACTTCTGGCAGCATATCATCAGGATCGGATAAGTTGTTCCTATTTAGAATATTGTTATGATTGATGTCTATACATCTGCACTGGGACAAAAAAAAGCATGTCTGCCTGTTTGCAGGTAATCAGCTTTCAAAAAGTGGTCAGAGAAGGCTCTACGGTTAAAAGAGACTAGACTGAAGACCTGGAAATTAAATGGACAGAAAGCACAATAGTTCAAAGAAATCATCAGGAAAACAGAAAATATGTGGAATTTAAGGAAAAATGGCAGTTCTTCAAAACAACATGTATGAGAACTGTAGAAAAGATATATAGCAGAGTCAGGTATGGAAATAAGGTACATAAGGAAAACTGGTGGTGCAATGCAGAAGTACAGGAAGTCATCAAAAGAAAGGATGAGTGCAGGAAAAAGTGAGAGATAGAAAAGGCAGACCAGGTAAAGAAAGAATACTGGCTGATTAACAAAGAGAGTAATAAAGGAGTCACAATAGTGAATAACAAGGCATCAGAGGGACCCTACTAGCTTCTGAAAAATCACTTGGTAGATAGCCCAAGGAACCTCCATCAGGTTAGAAGGCAAAGACTGAAAGATAAAGTAGATAGTCATCAGCCACCTTTCATAAGGGATGCCAACAACAACTTGATCACTAGCCCATGGAGGATCAAAGGCAGCTGGAAGGAGTACTTCCAACAGCATTTGAGTGAAGAACAACTCACAGAAGCTGCACTGTCCGAGACACAGCCTTCCATGAAAGAAGAAGAAGAAGATGAGCCCACCCTAGAAGAATTAACAACAGCCCTAAGGAAAATGAAGTCAGGGAAAGCAGCAGGCTCAGATGAGGTCACGGCAGATATGATCACCCCCACTGTACAGTTTACCTTAAATCCCACATACGTCTCCCAATCATATGACTGTGGCAGTCTTACTGGGTTTGGAACTCCTCCGCATCCCCAATTACTGTACACTTTTTGTGACAGAGCAACAAACCTGATTCTCGGATGAACTTTACAAAGATCATTATCACTTGAGGCAGCATCCATTTTTCATCTTCCAATATCAGGTCATTGAACCACAGATACTAGTTTGACTGTGTCATAGTCCATGCGGATGTTAATGACCTGAGACGTACCTCCTTTGACTATATGAAGTGAGACATGATTGAGCTGGCTGATTGTGTCTCAGGCAGCTACGAGCCTAGCACTGAACAGTATACTACCTTCTGCATGAGTGATGTCATGTTACCAACAGAAAATGATTGATTTTTAACAATTAGCTTAGCTTCTGGTGTCACTCCAATGGGGTACAATATTTGATGGCCTGGGAGGACATAGTTGAGAGACCACACTGCTTTGCCAGGAATGGCCTGCACTTATTCCCTCTAGGCTTTTGGATATTGGCAAAGACCTTTTCCACTCCCGTAGTGCCTTTTTAGGAAATGCCAAACTAATAAAACTCCCCAGTTAACAGAACCTATGAAGGAATAGCTGAAGGGGATACTGTTCAGTGCTAGAAGTCTTAACAGGAAACTTCACTCCCTGCAAGCCTTCCTCTCCCTGGAGAGTGTAGACATCTGTGTAGTAACGGAGACATGGTTTAAAGTTGCAGAGGGTACCTCAGCAATGCAAAGTTATAATACCTTTCACACCTTTAGAGCAGCTACTGCACAGGAGGGGATCTAAAGGTGGAGAAGTCTGTCTATATTAAAACCAACCTCACATCCAGACTAGTTGAAGTGTATGACCCACTGGAACTCATACATATGCAACTCACCATAAACAGGGTCTCGTACCATATCTTTGTAACCTATAGGTTCCCCTCCATGTCCCAGGAAACCCATACTACCTATTTTAATGTATTAGAGTCCCTCCCCATTCAACCCAATATGATATTCATGGGGAATCTCAACTACCCCTCTGTAGATTGGGAATCCTTTACCACTTCTTATGCACAAGCCCAGCGATTCCTAAACTTTAATTTCAACATCCTGGAACAGTTAGTCCATTCTCTTACCAGGGGTACAAACATCCTTGACCTTGTACTCATGAACATGGGAGGGGGGGTGATGTTCCTCACCCCGTGTAATGTCTTGACTCTTCATATCTAATCATAAGGCAGTATTGCTAGAAATAAAAATTAAATCTGTGGATCCACCAAAACCATAAACCTGTATGAACTATTCCAAGGCTAAACTCTCCGTACTAAGTGACATCTTGGCTAAATTCCAAGCACCCCCAAACCCAGTAAACACAATAGCATATGCTGAGCTATTTAAAAAAAATCTCTGTACAGCCATACTGATTGCTGTATAGAGTGAGCTGTGCCCACTTGTATTAACAATACGACAAACTCAAAAGACAAGCCACCCTGGTGGAATCACAATATCAATTGGTTATACAACAAAAGAAACAAAAATCTTGGCCAAGCATAGGAGAATACAAAGCCTTACATACTAAAAGCAAAGGATAACCACAAAGCTTTCTATAGCTATGTCTGTAACCTCAGGGGAAATAATGCAACAATACACAGAACTTATTGTAAATGGCATCACCCACACTGAACCAAAGGCTCTTGAAGAGATGAAATAGGAAAACAAGAAGGATGCTTCATGCTCACCCAATGATTTATAAAAATCAGTGTATACCAAGATTATATATTCCCTGTCCCGAAGGAGGGATGGGCCTCCTTGAAATTGATTACATGCATAGATCTGCAATTGTGGGACTCCACACATATCTGCTGACCTCACAAGACCCAAACACAGTGAAAGTTGTGAAACATGAGGGGAATAAATCTAAAATGACTTCTCTGCTTAATTTAGCAGAAGCATATTGGTGTCAAGCAGGAATGGAAACCAAACCAGAAGTAGACAAAAATCACGTAGCAACTAAATGTGTCAAAAAAAAAAACAAAAGAAAGAATATAAGGTGAAGGACCAGATGAGAAGGCAAGATATGTGGAAAATGCATATAGTTGCAAGTGTAGAAAATGTCTGGAAGAACCTCATGTTGATCAGGAATGAATGCAGGAATGGTTAAGGAGAGGTGAATTCAAACCAAGAGATGAAAGTTTAATATTGGCAGCACAAAATAGTGGGCTGCATTATACACGTTAGTTTACAAAGTTCATTGAACATGTGGGAGAAACAGATAAATATAGGTTTTGTAAAACAGAATTGGAAACAGTCTCACACCTCATTGCTGGTTGTGACATACTAATTGCAGAAGGACTATATATTGAAAGGCATAATAATATGGCAAGATTGTTGCACTGGCGATTGTGCAAACATTATGGCATTGAAGTGGCTGAAAAAAGAGTGGAAACGAGCCATGAAGCGTCATAGAAAATGGTGAAGTCTACATCACATGGGATCACCCATTACCAACAGTGCTAAAGATAGATGCTAGAAAACTAAATATAGCGGTCAAGAAAAGAAGACAAAAGTAGCATTGATCATTGAAATCACCACGCCCAGTGAATTCAGTGTCTTGCGAACAGAGAGAAAGACAAAGTCATAAAATATCAGGATTTGCAAGCAGAAATGAGAGCAATGTAGAAGAAAGATACTCAGATAGTTCCAATAGTACTAGGAGCAATGGATCTTATAAAAAATAATCTACAGTCGTATTTAGATATGTTAGCAATACATGTAACTCTGTACGATTTTCAGGAGGAGTCATTACTGGGAACATTGTTGGTGCTGCAAAGAACACTTCTGGCTGACATCAAAGATTGAAACAATACTAGTTTCATGAACTTTAATCATACTATCACTCAGGAATGGGGTCCTTTCCCGTCATGGTATTAGATACCCAAAAAATGTAGAAAAATTAAAGGGGGAAACCAGAGGCCATTTCCAACCTTTTGGCTGAAAGATTCAGCTCAAACTTCTCTCTCAACTCCCCCCAATAGTCCAAAAGAAGTACTACATACCACAATTCCCCCAACGATTACTAGGGAACAGGTTATCAATGTACTTTCCAATGCCAAAAACACTGCATTGATGGGCCCCAATAACATTCTGGAATGTTTAATAAATAGCATGAAACATGACCTCTCTGGACCACTTGAATCACTTTTCAATTGGAGCCTACAATCAGGTTTTGTGCCCAAAGAAAAGAAGATGGCTACAGTCATTCCCCTTAACAAAGGAGGTCCAAGCACTGATCCCGGTAATGACAGGCCCATAATTCTGACTAACCTCATATGTAAGGCCATGGAAAGAATCATCATGGATATGATAAATGAGGATATAGGTAACATGCAAACACTGGACCCATCACATTTTGGCTTTGTTAAAGGAAGGTCATGACTATTAAATCTAGTGGTCTTTTCTGAGGGTCAGCAAAGCATTGGATGAAGACAAGACTGTACACATAGTTTACCTCGACCTGGCTAAGGCTTTTGATACAATACCACACTTGGGCATTATAGATAAACTCACTAATTTAGGTATAAACCCTTTTATCACCCACTGGATAGTTAAATGGGTCATTGATAGGACCCATGAGGTCAAAATAGGTGAGGCCACCTCCACCAAGAGGCCAGTCACTAATGGAGTTCCCCAGGCCTTGGTATTGGGCCTACTCATTTTTGGCATCTGTTTCTCTGAAATGGAAGCAAATGTTGACAGTTTATGCCTGACTAAGTTTACAGATGATTGCAAGCTGGGGGTTATCCTCGACTTCCCTGCAGACACTAGCATTCATCAAGAAGGCCTACCTCTGACTAACAAATGATGCCAAAGCTGTGGTCTTAAACTTAATGCTAAGAAATGCATAATTGTACCCTTTGGGAAGTCAACCATCGCAGCTAATTACCATGTTGATAATATGCCCCTAAGAGTCGACCCAGTGGTCAGGGATCTGGGTACAAACATAGACAGTAACCTTACCTTTAGCCACCAAGTGGTGAGGAAATCCTTTTATGTTGTTCACCTCATCAGTAAGGATGTGGCATCTAGGCCCAAAGAGGTCATCATCTCACTGTACTTTGTCCTTATCACAAATCATAAAGTACAATACTCCCTTCAGTATGTACCTGACCAGGCATATGTAGCAACTAGCATGACCTCAGAGGCTCTTTACAAAAAGAATACAAAGCATAGCAAACCTTTGTTATGCAGAATACCTTAAATCCTTTTCCCTGTACTCAGTTTCCTATAGATTACTTAGGAGTGATATATGCCTGGCTTACAAGGCATCTGCAAATCCCAAACTTATGAATCTCCTGCATAGTCATAAGTCAAAACGTACCAGAAATACAAGATCTCGGGACCTGAATTTTGTCTGTAACTTAAACCAAACATGCTGAAGAGACCGATAAAGTTTCTCACAGACTGCACCTACTATGGAACAAGCTTCCCATCCATGTGAAACTGAGTTCATCTATTACCCAGTTTAAGTGCAACCTAGACCCAGTGGATGGGGAAAAGGAAATTTACACTGGGCCTAGCACCTATGTCCCTTATGGACAGAGGTAGGTTATAAATGCCTTTCCCTAAATATCCTATTTGGACACAGGACATCATTATTCTTTTGGAAAAACTTGGCTAGGCTTAGAAACCCCTCTGAGTCATTAGCCTAGTGACACTCTATGAATCAACATAGAATTGTTAGAAAACAGGCTTATACTACTATTTCACACCTTTACTTCATGGCGTTCAATCCGCTTACTTATCCCTTAGGCTTATTTTTCTCATAAGTAAAGTAAAAAAATTACCAAGGATAAATGGGCAACCCTGCCTTTGTTTCTCTCTATAAGCTCACCTTGATTGATAAACTCTCATTTACCCTAATTTGAATATTTGTTTCCTTTTAAGAAGCTCTGTTGCTTTGCAATACCTGTTGTGTCCTGTCCTGAAAACTTGCTCAACGTTTGCAGCACAGATTTCCCATTGACAAAATCAAAAGCTTGTTGTATATCCATAAACACCACTCCCACTCCCACTCCCACTTATCTTCTTTCTCTCACAGCTTCTCACAAAAATGAAATAACAGACTCCAGTGCTCTGCAGATGATGTACCATGCACAGTCCCTGCGTTGAGATTCTCAGTACCCCCTTTTTAGGAAAGCATCTAGTTTAGCCACTTGTACTCTATTGCTTCAGCATTATTATAACATAATGAAATAGGCCTGTCTTTTACTGGGATATTTTTCCACCTTCACCTTATGTAACACCTACCACATAGACTTTGGTGTAACCCCAGTTTCCTCTATTTCATTAATCAGATTCACCAAAGAATCTCCTACCTACAGCTCTACTAACTTATAATAGTTTATTGGAGAAGTATCCAGGCCACCAGCTTTTCCTCTTTTAATGTATCTGATCACATCTACAAGCTCTCCTGAACTCACTACTTTATGCAAGCTTTCCATGACTTTCTCCCTCAACTCCTGGCTTTCCCATTCCTCAAAAATCATCTCATCCTGTATAGAACTTATTGTTCTTCCTTAGTTCCTTATTCTGAGTATCCCTGTCACCTTCTTCAATCTCTGCTTTTGCCATTCATGCCTTCTTCTTCAAATCCTTAAGTTTGTACACTAACTTCACATCACCCGCACTTATTTTTACACTCACCCCTCCTTTCCAGATCTGCTTGGGGTCTATATTTAATAACCAAAGAGGCATTTCAGTGAGCACCTCTTCGGCAACACATAATGAATGAATGCACTAAACCGCGATCGTTCAGAACAGTGATTTCTTTCCTTGGGGAAGAAGTCACTTGGCCATCCCCATAAGTTTGCCATTTTCCCCCACTGTAGTGCGATCTCGGAGTTGGTATATTTACTTAGGGGGTTATGTTTCTAATGATTTTTTTTTGTTTTTAGACAAGTGATTTCTTTCTCAGGGAAAGAAATCGCTGATGTCAGTGTACATGGTTTTGTGCATTCGCTGTTTGTATCACCGAAGAGGTGTTCGCTGAAACGCCTTTTCGGTTATTTAATATAGACCCATCTGTGGGTCTATATTAAATAACTGAAGAGGCATTTCAGCAAACACCTCTTCAGCAACACATAATGAATGAATGCACTAAACTGCAATTGTTAGAACAGTGATTTCTTTCCTGGGAAAGAAATCGCTTGGCCATTCCCATTGGTTTGCCATTTTCCCCACTGTAGTTCGATCTTGGAGTTGGTATATTTAGTTAGGGGGTGTCCGTGGGGCACAGCCACCCAAGTAGGGGGTGTGGAGGCGGAGCCCGCACTTTGTTTCTAATGATTTTTTTGCTTTTAGACAAACGATTTCTTTCCCAGGAAAGAAATCGCTGATGTCAGCGTACATGACTTTGTGCATTCGCTGTTTATGTGTTGCTGAAGAGGTGTTCGCTGAAACGGCTCTTCGGTTATTTAATATAGACCTATCTGCTTGTATCTACTCCTCTTCTAACTCTCCCAGTTCAGCCTGTATCTTTCCTGTCATCCCCATTTTGATTGGCATTTCCTCCATTAGTTTTTCCTGCTCCTTGTATATCTCTTTCTGCTCCTACCCAAGTTCCATTTCTAACTCCCTTGACCTATCCTGCTTCCATTATTTTGCTACCCTCTGTAGCTCATTACCTCTGCTCTCTGAGATGCCTTTATTACATCCCATTCGATTTTTCCTACCTTCCCATATTCTGAGTGATTCCTGTGGACCATCTCACTAGTGTTTTTCTGCAGCCACTCCACCTGATCTGGTTTTCTGCTTTTACCTGGATTCTGTCTCTACCTCTGTAGTCCTGTGCACCTTTCCTTCCACACCATAGTCATTAAGGAGTGACCTGACACCCCTCACATTTTCCTACTCCTGTCTGTCTCTCCATTCATCTAACACTCCTATCCTTCTCCTAGACCTCCTTAGATGCTTCCGACATTTCACATTGAACTCTGTCTTCCCCAAATAACAAGTCCAACCTTGACTCTAGCATTACATTCACCTGTAAACTTGCCCAGGTTAGCCTGTTATTTTCCTTTTTACTTTGTGTCAACAATTCCTGTCATTGCTTTTCCTTCATCTCTGTTTTGGGCTGTAACATGAACCTGTCAGTGCTTCATTTTCTCAAAGGTACACCTGTACTCCACCAAACATCTATTATCACCTCTGTCACACTTTTTTCCCAACACCAACTTCTCCCTCCTTTTACGAATATCCCTACTCCTCTTCTTCTTCTTCCTCCTGGGGTATAGTCTATGCTAACTTGATTATACCCTTTCTCCTACATCTTTCCTAGACAACTTAAGGTCCTGTCAACATAGCATCCCCCACCCTTCCATTTGAATTCTGCTTAAAACATGCTCCATCTTTATTGGGTTATTGATATACCCGCCTCCCGCACATTATAACTCCTACCCCTCTTCACTCTGACATGCTGTCCAGTCCTCAGTTGCTGGATCACAGGCATCTTTTAACATGCTGCATGGGCACACACTGATTCTCCAGGGTCTTCCTTGAAAAGATAAGTCAAAGTCACTGTCTGTCATCTGCCTTAACAGCCACTTGACTATTGTTCCTCATAAAGTTCTTCACCCTCCATGTGGCCCTGTTTATTGTCCTGCTTCCCTTTCTTTACTCTCCGAGCCACTATTGCCAAAAACCTTGATTAATGCCTTTATGTGCCTTCATGGCATGCATCTCAACATCTTACCTTTTCAGTTTCCCCACAATACCCATAACATTTTTACTACTGTGGGAAGGGCTGGGTCTACTCTGTAGCACGCATTTTAGCTATACTATAATCCATATATTTATTACATACCCAATCTACTTATATTATCAATACCCCTACTTAATCTGCAAT
>NC_056735.1:1781552345-1781569529 GCF_019279795.1 Protopterus annectens
GATTCAGATCATATCAACAGCAGTCTATAAACTTAAATCACTACATCTGGGAAGTTCTGAGAATGCAGGTAACAAACTTCCTTAAAACAGTACCAGTTGCCATAGCGCCAGAAGACATATCAACAGAGTCATACACATACTGCAAACAATGAATAGTGACCTGTGCAACAGATGAAACTAACTTATTTAAAGCAGATTTTTGTTCACGGGAAGAAACTGTAAATAAAACATTCCTCATAACCTTTCAATTTGTCAGAACAAACTTTAACATATTAGCCTAAGAATTCAAAATTCTGACAATCAGAGTTGCATAAGAATACACTTTTCCCATACCTATCAATAATTTTTCCATCCTAATTAGAATGATTAGGATTGGAATTAGCTAAGTGCTTAACAACAGTCAAATGAGCTAAGGCGATATCTGCTACATCAGGTTTGGGAATAATGTATACAAAGTTAAGACTGAAAAACTTTCTGCATCCTATCAGCCTTTTCAGGGACAGCTAGCTATCAGGAAAATCCCAGGCAGTAAGACACACATTCTCTAAATTAGACAGGACAGGAGAAATGGGTGTAGGTTCTGGAAAATCCTTCTGTAATAACTCATAGTATTTTCTGACAGACTGAGAAACCTCAGTGTTCTCCCACTGAAAACACTGGGACTGTTTTAGCAATAGTCTCAGAGAAAAAGACACCCCCCACAGGGAGAATCGGAAACAAAGCTCTCCTCTGAGTCTGAATCAAAAATCAGAGGAAAAACCCTGAATCCATCTCTGCATCCTCCTTTGCAGATTCAGAATCTTGAATTTCTTCAGGAAAAGACGAAACCTCTTATATTTAACAGAAACAACTTTAAAAGAAGGATCATTTGCCAGAATTAAAACCATGAGCCAGTTCCAGTAAACTATTCCTATCCAAAGAAATTTTAGAAGGGTAGATACATGCTTGGTTTTCTGTATCTTTTTGACAGGAAATATGGGGTCAACAGTGTACTAATGGCAGCAGGTGTTTCCCCAGGGTGAGCGTAGCATTCTGACACAACAAGGATACCTTGACTGTTTCAGGTCTGACAAGAGTGGCTCTCTCACCCACTAAGGGAACTCCAACAGTAGCAGAAGACATGACTAATCCATGGTCCATAGTGGCTGTAAATATGCCACAGTGATCCAGGGTAAAAGATGAGTGGTTTTAAGTACAACAAATGGCCACAGCAGAGTCATCCACCTGCAGCTGAGGCAAACTGCTAGCCTGCTGTGGTGGCAAAGGCTGTCTACTTAACTTTTTCTTTTTCTGGTTCTGTTTCAAGGTCAGACTGAAAATGGTGCCTCTTTCCTAGGGAAGACAAGCAGTAAATACTGGTAAAACCACCAGTCCGCAAAAATTACCATTTAGATTGAAAAAAAAACACAGTAAAAAAGCACTTTAAAACACCATGGCAGCCCCACATTGGAAAAATAAACACAGTTTGCCCTACAAAAATATGTTTTCAGTTAGTTTACACTACTTTTAAACTGACAAAGACACAAGAGCTCTGTTTAAAACAATGTTACAATCTCGAGACAGTCCATTCAACAACACTCCTGGCTTTAAAATAACTTTCCTGAAGAGGAAAGTAATAAAACATTAACAAAATTTAAGAAAATGGAAGTTTGTTCCCCAAAGAGAACTTAACTGCCCTGCAAAGAAAAGCACAAGCCAACCATCATTCCTGAAAATCTTCAGAGGAGTGTGCTCTTCGGTGCCACTATAGATCTGAAAGGCTTTGCTCCCAAACTTGACTTTTAGTCAGCTTAGCTCTAGGTGTTTCACAGTTTGGCACATGGAAGGTGCCTTGAAGCTTTGGAAGCTAGTCATCCATTATATCCTTGGCAGTATATAACCCATATAGCTAAGGTTACTGCAGCAGGGATCAATATGAAGAATATCTGCTATGCTACTATTACCAGGTTTGTGGCAAGTGTATCACATAGAACTTATAACTGCCAAGCCCTAAAGACACTTGATTTGCTAGAACTCCAAAAAACAATGCAGCTAAATCAACTAAATTGTGCCCATAACATCCTCTACAAATCTGGCAAGTGTCAGAGAAACAGAGTACAAAGATGCAACACTTTAAGACTCTTACAGTCACTTAACCAAAATCAAATTCATACCACCAAATCTCATAACAGACATGGAAGGTGACTCTACACTATCTGCATAGCCTCTATATTGAACACAATTCCCTCGATCATTAGAAATTACAGTTTTGTCAAACATTAGAAATGAAACAACTACTGATGAATTTATTGCAAATTTAAAGCAATACCTAGCTCAAAGATAGCACTGTTCCAGAATATCATAAAACCCAATCTACAATCTACGACTTCCTAGCAAACTTATCAATCAACAAAGATCTTATTAAACTTTATTCCGTTTCTCATCTTCACCCCATCACTTTTTCCTTCCCTCTTCTCTATAAACACAAAACATCACTTTCCACAACAATGTCCTCAACTCATCTAGTATTCAAACACTTCATCTACTCTAACTTATCACTAATTTTTCAGTTCATAATAACCTCCAATGCTTATACTTTTTTTTCTTCTTACATCTGTTTCACAACTTTTTATTCACTAGTTTTATTCAAATGTTCATTTGTACTTGTATGCGTGTATATGCTTTGAAATGCTGTTTTTCCCCAATATCTTTATGCAAACAAAAAAAGAAGAAGAAGAAGGTGACAAGCTTAAATTTAAAACATTTTCTTTTATCACCCTCCCCCATCATCCATCAATACGATGTTTTGAGTAACAGGTTCTGAAACAAACCACACTCAACATACATATTATTTTTTTCCAACTGCACAAAATATTTAAAAAAAAATCATTAGCTTTAAATTCTTAGAGGCAGAATACTGAGCTAATCATCGTATATGTTAACGGTGTCGGTCTTTATTTGGAATAGGTCTAATTATGAACATGAAACACAAAAAGAACTAGACAGTTTTATATTGCAACAAAATACCTTTGGATCCTACTATACATTTTAAAAGTCTGATAGATTATTTTCTATCATTTTCTGTACAACAGCGCTACATCAGTAGTGATTCAGTTAAACAACTTACTGTGGATGAATCACAAAAACAATATTTTTACCTGTTACCCAAGACACACAAATGTGTTAACCCTACCCCTGGAAGGCCTATTATACCAGACTATGGGTCCTTGACAGAGTCACGATCTGATTTTTTAAAATACAAACATTAGCCCCTTCTGGACCTTGTTCCTTCACAAATTACAGATACAACTGAGTTTTCGAAATTTACTGAAACCAAACATGTTGTGCGGGTGATATGCATGTGTGCTATTTAGACACACATTCCCTAAACACAGAGATCTACCACCACCTCTAGACTTTATCCCTGCTCTTTTTCTCAATTTTTGATAGACCTTTTCAATTTTGTTTTTGAATAAGAATGTTTTCTACTGCAAGAGAATGTTATTGCAAAACAAAGATATAGCCATAGGGGCTAGTTTTGCCTCTACCTATGCTGATTTATATAGGAGATTTTTTGAATACCAGGTGGCAAACAATGACACTATTAATTCACTTTCTAACAATATTGCTGCTTGATGACTGTTGGTTGGTATGGCAACGAACTAAAGAAGCACTCAATAAATTCTGCTCATTTTTAAACAACAAATTTTGTTTTTTCCTTTACATGTACTTGCAATTTATTTACATGCAGACTCCTTGATGTTACAGTTATGAAACTGTTGGATGGAAATCTTTCATCAAATATACATAGAAAACCTTTTCATAAAAATCATTTTCTTTACTACACTTTCCCACAAGGTTAAAAACATTCCCTTTTTCTCAAATACACTCTGCACAGAATTTGGTGAAAACAATTTTAGGAGATGGATATACTGAGTAACCAGTTCCTACCACAGGGATATAGACTGCAGATATTAACCAGACAACTGGAAGACTTAAGGACACTGACAAGAACAAAAACTTTACAATATAAAAATAGGAGCCACTCATATATGTTCAATAAGACCCATAGATTTACTGTTGCATATGGTTTAAATATTATGAGATTAAAGGGATGCCTTCAGAAATTCTAGTATATTCTTACTAATGACAATTTTGATGGCAATATCTGGCCAGAAACGGTACTTTCTCTTTCAAAAAGGGAAATCTTTGGGACAGCATTTTTTAATTATAGGAAAGTGGGTAAAACTAATGCAATACAGAGAACTATTACAGTTAAAATTTCCAGTAGGATGTTTCCCCTTGTGGCCACTATACTCATTTTCTGTCTGTTTGCAAAATATTTTTTTTTTACTTCTGTTATTACATCCAAGTTATTTGATATATAGTCTTTCATTAATTGCCAGACCAGATGGATGATTTACATTGTCTGTCTGTGGGTTCATTTTTCGTTGGACAAACATCTAATCAATTCAAACAGCATATTTCCATGCATGGGTGTGTTACTATTTACAAAAGGGAACACGGTATACTCTATGGACACAAAATGGTACATCCAAATGCCATATTCACTTATAATGGAATTGACTTCCTTAAGAGTGCTGATTTAACTGACAGCAGGAAGCATGAAATCTTGGGGAAAAAAAAAAAGACACCCATTAGAACTAAGAGTTATGTATGCCCCAGGTCTGAATGACCATATTTAGAAGTTTTTTTAAATATGTGTGAGAAAGACATATCTGTGCTGCTTAATAAGATTTTTGTTTAGCCAATTGGAAATAAACGGTGTATTTGCATTTCTTGGCACTGTATTTAACTATGAGCAACTACAAGGATGCATGGATCGTGCCATCCCTAGCAAGACCAAGACTCACTCCCCTAAGAGAAGGAAACCAGTCTGGTGGACCCCTGCCATAAACAGGTTATACAACAGAAGGAGGAAACTAGTTCAGAAAAAAAGCAAATCCCAAGAAGGAAACACATCCCTGATCAGTATCAGTAAGAAACTAAGGTCCCTCATAAAATCATCCATGGCTAACTTCAAAAGAAAAATAGCCAAGGATTCGAAAAATAACCGCAAAGCCTTCTTTAGCTATGTCAAGAATCTAAGTGGCAACTCGCAGATATGCACTGAGTTAGTGCAAAACAGCACAAACTATACTGAACCTACTGATATTGCCAATATCCTGGCAGATAGATTCAGTGCAAACTTCACCTCCCTCTCACCTTCAAAAGGGCCCACAACAATACCGGAAAAGTGTAGTTTCCCAGAAATCACAGAAGCACAGGTGAAAACAGTCCTTTCAAAAACCAAAAACACAGCATCAATGGGGCCAGATGGTGTCCCAGGCTGCGTCTTGTACAAACTACAGAACGGACTAACCCCCCACCTAAACACGCTGTTCAATCTCAGCCTCTCCACAGGCTACATGCCCATAGAATGGCACACAGCAAAGGTTATTCTGCTCCACAAAGGTGGGGCCACAACTGACCATGGTAACTATCACCCCATAAGCCTGACTAGCCTGGTCTGCATGGCTATGGAGCGCATCATCATGGAACTCATTAACAAAGACATTGGGAACCTCCAAACACTTGAACCGACCCAGTTTGGCTTTGTTAAGAGCAGATCACGCCTACTAAACCTGGTTGACGTCTTCGAGACAGTCACCAAGGCCACAGACAAGGGAAAGGTGGTTCACACAGCCTACCTTGATCTCGCCAAGGCGTTCGACACCATTCCTCACTTGGGTATTATAGAAAAACTCACCAGCCTGAACATAAACTCCTACATCACAAGATGGGTTGCCAACTGGCTTACAGACAGAACTCACATGGTAAGAATAGCAGGCTCCAGGTCCGACTCTAAACCAGTCATAAGTAGTGTCCCGCAAGGCACGGTTCTGGGACACCTACTGTTCGGCATATATTTCTCAGAAGTACAGGCAAACACAGGAGGACTATGGCTAACCAAGTTCGCCGATGACTGCAAACTGGGAGACTGACTCTCTGGCTGACATGGACATCCTTCAAAAAGGCCTTACTGAGACAGACACCTGGTGTCAAAGTCATGGCCTCAAGCTAAATGCCAAAAAATGCATAGTCATTCCGTTTGGAAAAAACAAAACACCTACGAATTACCACACAAGTGGCAGCCCCCTTAATATAGAAGAGGTAATAAGAGATCTGGGGACCCAGGTAGATAGTAATCTCTCCTTTGACAATCATATTGCCAAAGTAGTTAGGAAATCCTTCTATGTGGCCCATCTAATTACTAAGGGGTTTGCATCTAGAAATAAAGAGGTTTTAGTGCCCTTCTACTCGTCACTCATCAGACCCATCATAAAGTACAATGACCCATTTGGGATGTACCTCACAAGACACTTCCAACAGCTGGAAAGACCACAAAAGCACCTCACCAAGAGGATTACTGGCCTCAAACATATGTCCTATGCAGCCCGACTGAAAAAACTCAGGCTGTACTCAGTGGCATATCGCTTACTCAGAGGTGATCTCTGCCTAACTTACAAAGCCATGTCCAACTCAGAATTGATGGACATGCTCCACCTAAAGAAATCCAAGTCACTGCGAGGCCACGCCTCTAGTGAGCTAAACCTTGCCACAACAATAAATAGAACATGCTGGAGGGATAGATTCCTGTCACAGAGACTCCCCATGCTTTGGAACAAAATTCCTAACTACATTAGGCACAGCCCCTCACTAACACTCTTCAAGAGAAGCCTTGACGAGTGGATGGGTAACAGAAAATACACCCCTGGGATCACTTCATTGGCTCTGCTTGACAGAGGCTCAGTTAATTAAGAAATGGGGTGGTGAAAGCCGACACACTCTGGCTAGGCTTAAAAATGTTCTCGAGCAGATAGCCTAGTACCTACCTACGAACCTATGAACCTATGAACGTCAGGAAAGTACAGTTGTGTACCTACCATAAATGTAGATGTTCGAGTGTATTCACTGTTGCAGTCATTACTCTTGGGTTATCCCGCTGGCAGGCTACCCGCAGTCGGCCAGAATTCCAAAGTCTAGGTCCGGTGTCGGTTGCTGTCGCCTCCTCCCTGACGTCAGTGTGCCAGGGGTATAAAAGATGCAGCCGATGCAATTTTCTTCAGTTTTTCTTGCCCCAGATGTCAGGTGCCCCCAAATTGGTAGGCTGAAAAAATATGCCAATAAGTATGCATGCACAAAAATAACATTTCCTTCATCTACAAGCAAATACACCACATAGGTTGTATAGGATAGAGAAGCACAGATAAGTCCCAGCAAAGAAAAGGGGGATGGTGGGTGGGTAACCTGGACTGCAACAGTGAATACACTCGAACATCTACATTTATGGTAGGTACACAACTGTACTATGTTCATCGTGTTTCACTGTTGCAGTTATTAGTCTTGGGTTGAATCCCAAAGCTGAGGATGGATGGCTGGGCTAAATAGGATTAGGAGAGGCTATGAGGCCCTGCAGAACTGCAGTGGCAAAGCCTGCTCTGGATTTAGAGTAAAGAGGTATGTGGTAGTGCTTTGTGAAAGTGTGCACTGAACTCCAAGTTGCAGCCTCTAAGATGTCTTTGGTTGGTACTCCTCTGAGGAAGGCTGCTGAAGTGGCTGCTGCTCTGGTAGAATGAGGCCTAATGCCCTTAGGCACTGATTTGCCATGCTGAAAATAGCAGAAACAGATGCAATGGCCTATCCATTTAGAAATAGTATGTTTTGAGATAGCCTTTCTTTGTGATCCTGCAGCATATGACACTAAAAGTTGCTCAGTCTTTCTGAAAGCTTTAGTTCTGTCCAAGTAGAAGCGTAACTACCCGTGTATGTCCAAAGAATGCAGAATTTTCTCACCCTTGTTCTGTGGATTTGGATAAAAGGTAGGCAAGTGAATGGTTTGGTTGAGGGCCACACTGCACACCACCTTAGGCATAAATGTTGGGTTTGTCCTCAGAGAAACCCTGTCTGGATGAAAAATGATAAAAGGTTCCACAGCCATGAGTTCTTGTAACTCCGAGACTCGTCATGCAGAGGTTATTGCTAGAAGCAGAGCTGTTTTCCAGGATAAGAATTTTATATCCGCTGTTGAGGCTGGCTCAAAAGGAGGCAGTGTGAGTTTTTCCAAAACATAATTGAGGTCCCATGCCGGAATTGGTGCTCTCCTTGGAGGCCTAATGTTTTTGGCCCCACTGAGGTACTGCCTTATTAAAGGATGAGAAAAGATAGGTGGTTCCGTATTGTAATGGGCTGAAATGGCAAAGGCATGAATCTTAATTGATGAGAAAGAAAGGCCTTTGTTAAGCATCTCAGTTAGATATTGTAAAATCTGAGGGGATATTTGGTACACACGTGTCAATGCCTTGTTCCTGGTTCCAAGCACAGAATCTCTTCCATTTTTCTGCATAAGATTTTCTGGTACTGGGCCTCCTGACCTCCAAGATAACATCCATAACAGCTTTTGAAAGAGGGGTGTTCTGAATAGCTACATTATCCGCCATGCTGCCAGATTTAAGGTCCTGAGTTGGCTGTGCAGGATAGCAAGTGAGAAGTTTGAGGCAATATCCATGCTGGACCTTGAGACAAGCTCTTTAGGATTGGGTACCAGTGCTGGCGTGGCCAGTCTGGTGCAATCAGTATCATTTTTGGCTTCTCTTGTCTGACCTTTAGGAGTACCCTGGGAAGGAGAGGTAGTGGAGGAAAGGCATATACTGTTAGATTTTTCCAGCTGAAGGATAGGGTGTCCACTCTCCATGCTTGCTTGTGATAAATCCTTGTGCAAAATCTCTGCAATTGGCAGTTGTGAGGGGAGGCAAATAGATCTATGTCTGGGCATCCCCATTTCCTTGTTATCATGCTGAAGACTTGTGGATCCAGTTTCCATTCGTGGGGATCCATGAGGTTTCTGCTTAGATCGTCTGCTGGAGTATTTGTTTTTCCTGGCAGGAATTGTGCTTGCAGGTGAACTTGATAAGTCAATGCTGTGTCCCATAAGGTCATTGCTTGTCTGCAGAGGGGATAGGAATGTGTACCTCCCTGCTTGTTTATGTACCACATGACCGTAGTATTGTCTGTCTTTATCAGTAGCTGTCCTGGATGAGGTAGATCCTTGAAAGCTGTCAGGGCATTTTGAACAGCTAGCATCTCTTTTTGATTGATGTGAAGATGCATCTGGTTTGCAGGCCATGTGCCCTGAATACATTTTCCTGCCATATGGGCCCCCCAGGCATAATCTGATGCATCTGTTGTCAGTGTCTGTCTGGCTGTGGGTAAACTGAATGGCAGACCCTTGTTGTGGTGACAGACCTCTGCCCACCATCAAAACTCCTGTTGCAGGCAGGGAATGAGTGTAATTACTGTCTCCAGGCTGTGGCAATGCTGAGTCCAAACACTTTTTAGATACCATTGTAGTTTCCTCATATGCAGTCTGGCATATGGAATTAGTAGAATGCAAGATGCCATGAAACCAAAGGCCTGCAGGATTTTCCTTGCAGATAAGTGGGTCTTTGTTGCCAATTTTTTGAAGTAAGAAGTCAGTTGTTTTTGTTTGTCTGGCATGAGATAAGCCATATGGGCAGTTGTATTTAAGCTTGCACCCAGGAATATTATCTCTTGAGAGGGCACTAGTTTTTATTTCTTTTCGTTTACTGTGTACCCTAGGCCAATTAGTAATCTTTTTACAAACGCCAGATGCTTTAGAAGAATGTCTTTGTTCTCTGCTTGAATTAAGCAGTCGTCCAAGTAGGGATATATTTGAATTCCTCTTTGTCTGCAAAACGCAATTACTGGTGCTAGGCATTTTGTGAAGACCCTGGGTGCAGTAGATAAGCCAAGGGCAGTGCAGAGAATTGATAGTGCATTGAGCCAGCTATGAATCTGAGGTATCTTCTGCAAGATTGTCTGATTGGGACATGCAGGTATGCCTCTTTTAGGTCCAAAGTTACGAGCCAAGCCTTCTTGCCCAGCATGGGCAGTAGCTGCTGTAGAGTCAACATCTTGAATTTTGGAACTTTCAGAAACGTATTTAGTATAGACAGGTCCAGTATTGGTCTCCAGGTTTTGTCCTTTCTGGGCACTAAGAAAAGTCTGGAGTAAAATCCTTGCCCCTGCTCTTGTTGTGGTACTTGTTGAATGGCCCTCATGTCCATGAGGGATGTAATTTGTTTTTGTGCCTCTGCCCATTGATTGTGTGGCAGGTCTGGCATACCTTTTGACCTTGGTAGGTGTGAAAATGGAACATGTAGCCTTGGGACACTATGTTCAAGACCCATTTGTCTTGGGTAACCATTTGCCAATTTGATGAAAAAAGTGCTAGTTTTCCCCCTAAGGGGGCTGCCAAAAGAAAAGTGCTTGGATCTAGCAGAAGAAAGTCATTGGGACTGTTTCCTGTAAGGTTTTGATTTGTCTTCTCTGCTTTTGGAGGTAGGAGCACCCCATTGTTTAGGCCTGTATGAGCCTTGGGGCTGAGATCTGCCTCTGGGATGCCTGTATCTGCCTCTTTGTGGTCCGTCTGACACTGGAAAGGACCAATTTTTAGAAGGCCAGTTCCTGCTAAATCTGGGTGGCTGTACCTGTAAGAAATCCTTAACTGTCTGCATGGATTTTGCTTTATCCTCCATTTTTTTCAACACCTCTTCTGCTTTAGTACCAAACAAAGTATTCACGTTGTAACAACAATAAATTGAAAAACTCGGTAGTGCGGTTCAATAAAGGCCGTCTTCCTTGTAATATTGCTGTATTCACCACAACCAGAAACTCCAAAAATTCAACCAGACCCTCTTTATTGTTACATCGACAAAGACAGATTTAGCGCTTTCATCTCCAAAAACCGGAGACCTCATCAGAATCAGTTAAACAACACACCCACCCTATCTTATATACATACTCTACCCAATCAAAAACGGTTAATTAATTAACTCTATTATCTAACAATAAAGTGGCTAGCCTATAAAACCAATAATGACATCAACTATAGTCGTCACAGATAAATAATAAAAATATTAAACTGTAAGAAATAAATACAAAATGAAACTCGAAGGACATTTCATATTCATAATACTTGGTATATATATATATATATATATATATATATATATATATATATATATATATATATATGCGTATGTATACGTACACATCAGTGAAATTATATATCTATAAATAATAAAAATGTATGTTCTATAAATAATATATATCTATTAATGATATGTTGAATGAATATTTAAAACCATGTAGATCCTAAAAAATATAATTTAATTAATTAAAATAATATATTTTATTTTAAAAAAGTAGATAATAAATAAATATATTTTTTGAGATCATGTTGTTGTTACATGTGCTTCTTAGGGTCATTGGCTAATAATTTTAGGGCTGGTGATATGGATATGTGGTCGTTTAAACCCTTACCACTACAGGCATCAAGCCTAAGCTGCCATATCATCTCCCTATATGACAGTTTCGTCTCCCAGTCACCCCCCCTATCAAAGTGGTCAACAACCTCAACCACCCAAAATTTAAAATTGGCCTTCTCACAA
Source organism: Protopterus annectens (assembly GCF_019279795.1). Classification (NCBI taxonomy): domain Eukaryota; kingdom Metazoa; phylum Chordata; order Ceratodontiformes; family Protopteridae; genus Protopterus; species Protopterus annectens. The sequence continues at coordinate 1,781,563,859 of NC_056735.1, forward strand.
GTTAAGGAGTGTCTATATAATGCATTATTTTCACCAGGTACAAATCTTTATCTTTGGAGAACTGGTATTTTAATAGATGCCTGGAGGACAAAATTGTACCCAAAGGCTTGAGAATTAACACATTTCCTAACAACATCAATGGTGTCACTGACACTGAGTTTTTTAAAGATATTTGTGAGATTTTTAATGACTGTGGACTGGCCATACTTAGGGTGTTAATCAGACATAATGAAAAAAGAATGGAAATAGATAAGAATGACATTGATAAATTGTATAAAGAAATCAATGAGGATTTATTATTTTCTGTACAAGAATATAAAAATATGTATTTCAGATCTTTACAGGATGTTGATCATGTTATTTCACGAAGTTACAATAGGAAGCTATCTAAATTAGATAGGAACATTAACAATATAGATTTGGTTCTGCATACAATTGTGGAAAAAGAATTGTGAAAGGTAATTTTAGGGAGTTTGAGAAACAAAATTTTAAATCTAGCTCTCAGTTGCTAGATATCCAGAGGGGCAGCAACATGGATTTTAACAGGGAACACAAAGTAAATCTGTATGAACAAGAGTTTAATGTATGTGATGACCAATTTGATTGTGGGGAAGGGGCCCCTTTAGGGGGGGAGGGACCAAGAAGGTCCGAAAGATTAAAAAAATCGGTTACAACAGCCATCATATGCCCAGGCTGCAAGGACCAACAACTACAATTACCACAGAAGAACCATATACAGATAGAACATGTCAATGTACGGGAAGTTGGAGATGCAATTTTTACATACAAACCGTTGTCTATGTATTCATTCAGAGATTTTTTTATTTTCAATTACACTGATTTGAACATTAATGAAGGTTATTTCAAATTGTTTACAAAAGGTTTTACCTTTGTACCTGCCAGAAAACCTAGTATTGACAGTATATTGTTGGATATAAAACTTTTTACTAGGAAACTTAATTTCAAGCAGATGTTTGGTCAAGATAAGCATCAACATCAGACAAAAGAATTAAGTAGACATAGTTTATATAACCCTCCCCTTCATCAAGATATTCACAGTTTTGAAAATATACTTACTAGGAAGATCAGAAGTGAATATAAACAGAATGCAAACAACAATGGTAGTAACCTTACTGATGAAGAAAACCAACTATTGAATGAGCTTGGAAACAACCGAGATATCCGGGTAATGAAACCGGACAAGGGAGGTGGAGTTGTCCTTATGGACAACTGGGATTATGAAAAGAGAATGCTTGAAATATTAAACAATGATAAGTGTTATGATATAGTTTCCAAAAATGAAATCAATATTTCATACTGTAAAATAGATTATATTATAGAGGACAATCTTCTTCAGGGGCTTATAGATATGGATTTGTGGAATTTTTTGAAGGTCAAGAAACCAGTCATCCCCGCTATTTTTGGCATACCTAAAACCCACAAAAACATTCAAAACCCTCCTATGAGACCAATTGTCTCATCACAAGGTTCCAAAACTCAACCGTTGGCTATTTATATAGACACCAAACTTAAAATGTACCACAAAAAGTACCCTCACATTTTGGTGGACTCTTGGGACTTTTTGCAAAAGATCAGTAAGGATCCTTATAGTGTGGATATGAAATTTATTACTATAGACGTTAAAGATTTATTTTCAGTTATACCACATAACATAAGGATGGATTGGTTTGAAAATATGTTAATTGAAATGAACATATTGACATCAAGTGAATTTAAACTAGTCCTGGAATGTATGGAACTGGTGCTTAAGAATAATTTTATTTTCTTTCGGGGTGACTATTACCATCAAATTGAAGGGGTTGCTATGGGGGCAGCTTGTGCCCCCATTTATGCAAATATAGTAATGTTATATTGGGAAAGACAACATGTTTTTGAAACTGAATTTTTTGGGTATATCAAAAGTTATTACCGGTTCCTGGATGACATATTTATTTTATGGGAAGGTCCAGATGAAGTAGTAAATAATTTCATTTCTCATATTAATCAAAGTACCACTTTTTTAAAATTTACTTACCACATTAATTCACAAAATTCACTATTTGGACATTTTGTTTCGTAAAGATCACAATACTAACACTTATAGATCTACTATATATAGAAAAGAAAACTTTTCCAACACCTATTTGCACTTTAATAGTGATCATCCTGAGTATCTCAAGAGAAATATAATCAAGGGGCAGATGATTAGAGTGGCCATTATGACTTGAATAGGGATGAGTTCCTTGTTGAAATCGATAAAATACAAAAATGTTTCACAAAAGAGATTATCCTGTGGAAATTACACAACCTATAAAAAGAATATGTAATTAAGGGATGGGGTAAAATATATACCATTATTAAACCAGGAGCGAATGATAGAATTATGGAAAGAACTGAGAAAGTACTGGATAATAATGTTTTACCCTATTTGACTCTTACATATTACCAAAACATAGGGTGGTTACACAAATGTATCAATGAGACATGGAATCTGTTTAAAACAGTGGCCACAAGGACTACAATTTTTCAAAACAAATTAACCTATAGTTATAGGAGAGGTTATAATATAAAAACATTTTAGAGAGAAAGAATTGTTTAGTCCAAGATGAATCAGTCTCTAAAAAAGTTGGTACTTTTAGATGTGGTAGATGTCCCCACTGTCCATTTATAGCTGGAGAAAAAGAAGTAACATTACCTAGTTTAAATATTACATTAAAGGCAAAAAAATATAACAGCTGTTACACTAAGGGTTTGGTATATTTAGTATATTGTAAATCATGTTGGGGTTTCTACATTGGCAAAACGGAACGACACTTAAGAAAAAGGATATACGAACATCTGAGCGATATAAACTGTAAAAATGAAAATAATGCATTATACAGACACTCTTTAACTTGTGAGAAGGCCAATTTTAAATTTTGGGTGGTTGAGGTTGTTGACCACTTTGATAGGGGGGGTGACTGGGAGACAAAACTGTCATATAGGGAGATGATATGGCAGCTTAGGCTTGATGCCTGTAGTGGTAAGGGTTTAAACGACCACATATCCATATCACCAGCCCTAAAATTATTAGCCAATGACCCTAAGAAGCACATGTAACAACAACATGATCTCAAAAAAATATATTTATTTATTATCTACTTTTTAAAATAAAATATATTATTTTAATTAATTAAATTATATTTTTTAGGATCTACATGGTTTTAAATATTCATTCAACATATCATTTATAGACATATATTATTTATAGAACATACATTTTTATTATTTATAGATATATAATTTCACTGATGTGTACATATACATACGCATATATATATATATATATATATATATATATATATATACCAAGTATTATGAATATGAAATGTCCTTCAAGTTTCATTTTGTATTTATTTCTTACAGTTTAATATTTTTATTATTTATCTGTGACAACTATAGTTGATGTCATTATTGGTTTTATAGGCTAGCCACTTTATTGTTAGATAATAGAGTTAATTAATTAACCGTTTTTGATTGGGTAGAGTATGTATATAAGACAGGGTGGGTGTGTTGTTTAACTGATTCTGATGAGGTCTCCGGTTTTTGGAGATGAAAGCGCTAAATCTGTCTTTGTTGATGTAACAATAAAGAGGATCTGGTTGAATTTTTGGAGTTTCTGGTTGTGGTGAATACAGCAATATTACAAGGAAGACAGCCTTTATTGACCCGCACTACCGAGTTTTTCAACCTAACAAAGTATCATGCTGTAATGGAGCATCTAATAATTTTGCTTTAACATGATCAGGCAGATTCTGTTCCTTTAACCAAGCATGCCTTCTAATAACAGAACCTGTAACAGCGGCCCTGCAAGAGGCCTCCAGTGAATCATAACCACATTGCAAAGTATGCTTTCCCACTTGTTCAGCTGCATGCAATAAATCCTGCATTTCCTTGTTCTCTGAACATTCAGTATTTGTCAACAATTTCTGTTTAAGCAGAGACATTAAATATTGCTGATATTTAAGCATATGAAACTGACAATTTAAAGCCCTAACAGCCAAGGTAGCAGGTGTAAACTTTTTTCCCCCATCTGTCCAGAGCTCTAGAATCCCTATCAGAGGGGACAGGGTTTTTTGCAGTGGAAGCTTTGACCCCTTTGGGACCCTGAGATATAGTTTCTGGGTCAGCAGCAGGGTTTTTATATAGGAATTTATGAGAATCCGGGACCCTGTAGTATCAGTGTGGCTTACCAGGTGCAGGGGGTAAAGAGTCAGGGGACAGGCCGGACTCTGAAAATACATCATCTACATTGTCTAGTACAGGTGGAATAGCAAGGGGTCTGTGCTGAGGAAGGAGCACAAATTCTCTGAGCCTTTTCTTAGATTCAGAATAATCTTGGCTCTCCCAGTGGAAATGCTCCCTCACTGTATGCAGGGTTTCCCCAAAAGAATAATCCTCAGGAGGAGAGGCTGAAGGAATGGATTTTTAAGCATCAGAGTCCTCATAGGGAAGCATGGAATAATCCTGTTCAGAAGAGGAATCAGAAGAAATAGAAACCTGATCAGAAGAATCATATTCTGTCTCTTGCCTAGGCCTCTTATCAAGAGGGGGATGGGAACCCCTGATCAAAATAATTAGGTCTTCGGCCATTTTGAGCATCTGTTTTTAGGCATGGAAGTACTGAGTAGAGAGAGAATGCTGTACTTGTTTCTTTGTCTTTAGAGCTGCTTTAGTCTTCTTTTTGTCTTTGAAGCTGAAGATGGCTTAACATATAGTTGTGTAGGTCTGAAGACATCTTCAGAAGCCGATGCCTGCTCAGCGGCTCCGGACACATCTGAGGGAATGATTTCCGAGTGTCCAATACCTTGAGTATCCAGAGGCTCAGTCGGCTACACATGGGAGTCGGAAGCGGCCTGTGGCTCTGAGGTAGCGGGTGCCAGGGGTTGCGAAAGCGCCTCACTGAGAACCGGCGAACCAGCGACTGGCCCCTAACGGAGGCCTAGAATGCCATCGGTTTTGGACCTCGGATGCCTATCCTTTTCCTTGTCCTTGCGTTTTTTGTAAACTCCGGTTGTCGGTTGTTCCGACGGCATTATATAATTAAATCTTCGGCCAAAGTAATGAAATGCAAAATCGAACCAATGCTTAATAGTGCGTTGGTTAAATCTAGCACAAAACCGACAGCTAGCAACATTGTGATCAGGCAAGGAATACAGTAAGAGTGAAAATCCTTATGAGGTATTTGCTTCCCACAAGAAATATTACGAAAGCTGTTAACTTTTTCTGACATCGGTCTGGAGCAAGAAAAAAGTTTCCCCAATGGGTACTTAGCTTTAATGAAGATATTGGTTCTGAAATTTGGATTTGAAAATCTCAGGAGTCGGCCGACCGGCACTTGTGAACTGCTTTTGTTTCGGGCACCGCGCGGCAAGAAAGACTGAAGAAAATGGCGTCGGCTACATCTTTTATACCCCTGGCGCACTGATGTCAGGGAGGAGGCGACAGCAACTGACGCCGGACCTAGACTTTGGAATTCTGGCCAACTGCGGGTAGCCTACCAGCAGGATAACCCAAGAGTAATGACTGCAACAGTGAAACACGATGAACATCTTAAGTCCTGATGAAGGGCTCATGCCAGCTTGAAAACTCATGTAACTGCAAAACCTTTTTAAAAAAAAAGGTGTGCTCT
>NC_056735.1:1781570029-1781652529 GCF_019279795.1 Protopterus annectens
GAAAGAAGTCTTAAGAAGCAACCATTTCATTCCAGATCTGATCTGTTACTCATTATAATCTCCAAAATCTCTGTTGTTACACCTTCATTCAGTGACCACGCCCCAATAACCTTTCAAATTGACCACAAGTCACCAAAACTGCCCACCCCAAATGAGTTACTTTCAAACTTAAAATCACCACAAATACTGAAAAATATAAAAACTACTTTTCAACAACTCATCTGGCACCCCATTACCAATTTACAGGACCCCAACTCTACTAGAGCTTTTGCATATACTCTCCTTTAATTTCAAGACATATTCTTCCCTCTCTGCTTTTTCAAATATAGCACTCCCCCCGGCTAACCACTTAACGTAGACTCTGCTCAGATTTAGAAATAATTTGTAGTCTGCATGGAAACAAAACCCCTCACCCAAAAATTGTATTGCCTTTAGTTTTCTGAATAACCTAGCTAAACAAGCCACATGCAGGCACAAAGCTACATCAAACACTTCTGGGAAGAAATAAATCTTCACAGGCCCAAAAGCCACAGATGCTGCCTCAGTCTCTATCACCATACAGACCTCTCAATTCCTACTCTAAACCTCTGACCTTCTCAGGGAACTCAGCTGCCATCCCAGTACTACAGCCTCAACCTCACCCCCAAACTTTCACACCCTACCTTTTATATCCCTCTTCTGTTTAAGAAAATCACCCACAAAGACCTTGAAAATCCCTAGATGTCCGACAGTGTTGACAACTTACTGCCCTGGTTCATCTCTCTCTGCAAAAACTTCTTTATCACACCTCTTCTCCACATTTATAACCTTCCTCTGCTTAACTCAAAACACAATGCCAGACAGAAGGAAAACTGCTCATCAACCCTCTTCCCAGACAGCCTCAGCCAAAGCATGCCTCCCACTTCCACCCTAGCTCCGTCCTCCTTACACCTGGGAAAATACCTGAAAAACTAATCCACAACCAACAGTCTACTTTCATTCAACAATACCATTGCCTCATAGAGATGACTGCAACTAGGGTTACATAAAATAGGCAAGGGGGCCTGGACTTTATTGGAGAAAATGAACAAAGGTATTGGGAGCAAATAACTAGAGAGGGGTAGGTAATAGAATGGGAAGAGGCCAAGAATGTATTTAGACTGCAGGCTAGAGATTGTCTTCCCTTTCAAGGACTAATATCACAGTGTAGGCAAAGAAAAAGAAATATGGGAAACAGTGAAAGACCAGCACTGGTAGAGTTTTCAGTAGACCAGAAGTTGCTGTTAAAAAAGGGATAATTAGTAGAGCATAAAAAGTACTGCACGATAACTATAAGAATCAGTCATAGCTATGATACAGAATCAGAATTGCCTAGACATAGTAAAGCCTTACTGAGTCTAACTGAGCTGCCAAAAAGCAATTATTACAAAATGGAAGTCTAAACCAACTGCACTAGAAGTAGCGAATATAGTAACAGAGATAAAACAACTGGAAATAGGATCTTTAGAAAAGGGTAGGAGCAAATTACATAGAAAAATTGGAACTGTGGGAACAATACATGCAGAATAATGTTTTAGAAGATGAATGAAGTTTAAAAGATGGCAGGATTTGAATGAGCTACGTAATGTTTGACTGACAATGACTAGCTAGACTATAAGTGATGTATAATGTTTGTAGCTTAAAATGTCAATATGTTTTTTTTTTCATTTATACATATGTGTGATTGCTTAAGTCTTAAGTGATAATTTAATAAATATGTCTTTTTTTCCCTCAACAATACCATCTCCTCACTCTTAAAAAGCATGGATTCTAGGCTGGCCATAGCATAATGCTAGCACTAAGGTGCCTTACAGATGAGATCCTTCTCAACATGGATAAAGGACATATCTGAGGAGCACTTCTCATTGATCTTACCAAAGCTTTTGATCTTATTAACCTCTTCTTCCTTCTACACTCTCTCTCCAAGAAACTGGAGTTAGCTTCAACAGTCACCTGGTTCCAAGACTAAACATAGTCTCCTAGTTCCAAGATTTCCTAAACAATAGGTATTTCAGAGTCAAAACTGGCTCATCCCTATCACTTCCAACACCCCCTACCCAAAAATGCTCCAGGGCTTCATATTTGGGTCTATATTAAAATCTTGAAGTCTGACAATATCGAATACAATATTGTCAACATAAGAATACCGAAAGCGCACTACATCGGATGTTTAAACGGGAAATCTCCGTAGGGGGAGATTTCCGTTTACTTCAATGTGGTGCATTCTCTGAGTTGGTATATTTAAGTAGGGTGGTGTGGGGGTGCAGGGGGCTTGCCCCCTGCCTACACACTATTCAGTTGTTTTTTTTTTTTAATTTAGTATTTTTTTTTTGGTTTCAGTGGCTTAAGACTTCGATCACTAAAGTTCGATCTTTAGTGATTCGAAGTTTTAAACCTTCGAGATTATAATATAGACCCTCATATTCATCCCACTGTTGCTTTCAATCTTTATTAAAGTACTACTCTCCTACCTCCCTAACCTTCTCAGCACTCTTTACATTGATGACATGGTCATCCTTCAATCCAGTCCTTGACATTTAAGGATTCCAACCCATCTTCAAGCTGACCTCCACCTCATTAATTCTTGGCTAAACAACCATAAGCTACTTTTGTACCACTACAAAACAAAAAGTATGATGTATGCAAGCTCACAAAATCTGAAAAAAATCTCCTGTAGATCTCAACATCAGAGCTCTCAACTGAAATCTTCTAAATACCTAAGCTTCTGGTTAGATGAATCCTTAAACTTTCATAAACACATTGAAAACATCAGGATAAAAGATCAACTTTCTTTTCTTCTGCTTCTGAAAAATATCTCCATTTTCCTCCAGACCAGAAAAAGCTGCAAAGGGATCCTCCTAGCTCAGCTCAAATAATGGTTCCCTGTCATAGCCACAGCACTTCAGACCACTGAAAACAAAATCTTCTGATTTATTTTCAACACACACACTCCCCCCTCCAGAACACCACTGTACCACGCTCTCCAAAGCCAGATGGCTCCCAGTCACCTAAAAATTTGAGCAACTTTTATGGCATCTTCTTTTCAAACTACTTCAAACAGATGCCTTCCTGCCTCCTGTTGCCAAATGCCATAGTAAACCCATCATATGCAAACTCTCCAGCTTCTCCCAGGGGACTCCATAACTTCCAAGCCCACCAAGCCAAATGGCACTGTACTGACCACTCCCTCTCCATTCTTGTACCAAAATACTGGGAATCTCTCCCACTTAGCTAAAATAATCTCCTCTTTCCCTATTTAGGTTCATAGGTAGGTACTAGGCTATCTGTGCGAAGGCATTTATAAGCCTAGCCAAAATGTGTTGGCTTTCACCAACCCCTTAGATTAGTTCCCTGTGCCTCTGTCCAGCAGAGCCACTGAAGTGATCCCCGGAGTAAACTTTCTGTTTCCCATCCACTCGTCAAGGTTTCTCTTGAAGAGATTTAGAGAGGTGCTCTGCCTAATGTAGATTGGAATCTTGTTCCAAAGCATGGGAAGTCTCTGGGACAGGAATCTATCCCTCCAGCATGTCCTGTTGTAGTGAGGTTTAGATCCCTAGAGCATGTGGCTCGAGGGGATAGGTTTTCTTTAGGTGAAGCATGTCCATCAATTCTGGGTTGGACATGGCCTTGTATGTCAGGCAGAGATCACCTCTGAGTAGGCAGTATGCAGCCGAGTACAGCTGGAGTTTCTTCAGTCGAGCTGCATAGGGCATCTGTTTGAGGCCAGTGATCTTCTTGGTGAAGTACTTCTGTGGTCTTTCCAGCTGTTGCAGGTGTCTTGTAAGGTACATTCCAAATGGGGCGTTGTACTCTAAGATGGGTCTGATGAGTGATGAGCAGAGGGGCACAATGACCTCTTTTGATCTGGATGCGAATCCTTTTGTGATTAGGTGGGCCATGTAGAATGATTTTCTAACCACTTTGGCAATGTGATTATCAAAGGAGAGATTACTATCTACTTGGGTCCCCAGATCCCTTATTACGTATTCTGTATTTAGGGCACTACCACCTATGTGGTAGTTTGTGGGTACTTAGTTTTTTCCAAAGGGGATGACTATGCACTTTTTGGCATTTAGCTTGAGGCCATGATTTTTACACCAGGTATCCGTCTCAGTGAGACCCTTTTGGAGGATGTCTGTGTCAGCCGGAGAGTCAATTATAGCCCCTAGTTTGCAGTCGTCTGTGAACTTGGTCAGCCATAGTCCTCCTGTGCTTGCCTGTACCTCTGAGAAGTATATGCCAAACAGGAGGGGTCCTAGGACTGAGCCCTGGGGAATGCCACTTGTAACCGGTTTAGAGTCAGACCTAGCTCCCACAACTCTCACCATGTGGATTCTGTCCGTGAGCCAGTTGGCAACCCATCTTGTGATGTAGGGGTTTATGTTCAGGCTGGTGAGCTTGTCTATAATATCAGAATGGGGAATGGTGTCGAAGGCCTTTGCGAGATCTAGGTAGGCTGTGTGTACCACCTTTCCCTCATCTATAGCCTTGGTAACTGTCTCAAAGAAGTCCACCAGGTTTAGGAGGCATGATCTGCCCTTAACAAAGCCAAACTGAGTAGGGTCCAGTGTTTGGAGGTTCCCAATGTCTCTGTTAATGAGTTCCATGATGATGCACTCCACAGCCTTGCAGACCAAGCTAGTCAGGCTTATAGGGCAATAGTTCCCAGTGTGTTGTGGCTCCACCTTTGTGGAGTGGAATAACCGTTGCAGTGCGCCACTCTATGGGTACATAGCCTGTGGAGAGGCTGAGTTTGAACAGTGTGTTTAGGTGAGAGGTTAGTTTGTCTTTGAGCTCATGTAGGACACAGCCTGGGACACCATCTGGTCCCAGTGATGCTATGTTTTTGGCTTTGGAGAGGGCTGTTTTAACTTAAGTGTCTGTGATCTCAGGGGCTCTACATTCTTCTGGTATGGTTATGGGCCCTTTTGGGGGTGAAGTTTGCACTGAACCTGTCTGCCAGGATATTGGTGATATCAGTCGGTTCAGTGTATTTTGTGCCATTCTGCACTAACTCTGAGCAGATCTGAGCATTGTCACTTAGATTCTTGACATAGCTAAAGAATGCCTTGTGGTTATCTTTGGAGCCCTTGGCAATTTTTCATTCGAAGCTCGCCTTGGATGATTTTATGAGAGATCGCAGTTGCTTGCTGATACTGATCAGGGATGTCTTCCCTTCTTGGGATTTTACTCTTTTCTGTACTAGTTTCCTCCTTCTATTGTATAGCTTGTTTATGGCAAGAGTCCACCAGACTGGTTTCCTTTTCTTGGAGAAGTGAGTCTTGGTTTTGCTTGGGATAACACAATCCATACATTTTTGTAGGTGCCCATACAATGCATTAGTAAAGGATTTTGCAGCTTGGACAGCATTATCCTTTAGCATGGGGGCTTTGAAACTTTCCACCTCGATCTTAAGTAACGTGAAGTTTGCTTTTGAAAAGTTTTTCAAGGTGGTTTCCTTGTCCAGGGGTGGGGGCGGAATGTGGATATCCAAAGTGATTTGCTTATGGACAGATCTAACCAGTGAGGGGTTGACCTCTGGTGTGGAACACTGGTTGCCCATGTTGGTGATGACCAGGTCCAATATGTTATCACCTCTGGTGGGAGTGTTGACCAGTTGATCCAGGGCGTTTGAGTTTATAAATTCTAGGACATGTTGGGCAAGGGAGTTAGTACTTGAGTAGTTCTTTCATTTAATGTTTGGGTAATTGAAATCCCCCAATATTAAGGTGTTTGGTAGGACCTTTATGTCTCCCAGTGTTTCTACAAATGCGGAATGGGGATCCTGGGACATGGTGTGTGATCTGTAGCAAGCTACAATTTGAATTGCAGTTTTGCCCATTGTTAGTTGCACGTGGATGATCTATGATGCATCGTGCTGTGCCACTAACCTGGAGGTGTGGGTATCCTTGATGAATATGGATACGTCCCCACCTTTTGTATTTCGGTCCGGGTTCTGTGGCCGAAATGTATGGTATGAGTTGTAGCCTGGTAGTGCTGGAGTGCTCTCTGGAGCCTTAAACCAAGTTTCTGTTACTGCACATATATCAATTTTCTCCATACTGAGGAGTGCCTCGAGTGCGTGCATTTTGAGGTTTAGACGTCTGCCACTGAGAAGCCTTACCCTCAGTTTTTTGTTACTTGTGCTATTTACGGTGGTGGGTTTGTCTTTTGAGCCTTGCCTAAAAAAGGCACTATGGGGGTGGCAAGTGCCTTGGCCAGTATTCGAAAGCCTAAGGGTGACAGGTGCAAGCCATCTCTAGTGAAGCAGTGCGGCTTGTCAAGCATGTCATCCCAGGCAGACAGACACTGGATCCCCTTTGAATGACATTTGACATCTGAATTTTCAGAGCACAACTCAAAAATACCACAAACAAAAATCTGACTACAAGTTCTTTTCCACTGAACACATTGCCTAATTTCACCCTCATCTATATCACTTCTACTGCATTCCTCTGTGCTCACCTGCTGGTTAACTCTCATATTTACACTTGAGATTAATCCTTATTCATTTTTCACCACTGTTAATAATATTGCTGATTAGTTAAACTGTCTGGTGGACTATCTGCCTTCTGTGATGACTCTATGTTGTGAATCAGTTGTTAGTTACTTTGTCATTTTCTTCACCTGGGCTGTTCCTGCAAATGGTCTAGTTTGATCAGTGTACTACTACCCTGGTAAACAAGCAAATAACTAGTAATAACCATATTGTCAACGGGCGTAGTTAAATGAACATCTTTAAAGTCTAAAGATACACATTTACTAACGGAGAAAGAGACTGAAGTTGGAATATATCACTGGAGAGCACCAGAAAGGACAGTTCTTCATCCCCAGAGACAGTTACCAGTTTTAACTTTAAAACGTGGTTAGAAAGGTATTTGCCAAACCAGTGACAAGAATCATCAGAAAAGCTAGGGATACTGGGAACTGTAAAAAAGGTGTGTGATTAAAGACGTCAAATGTTTTATTAAATTTCTAAAGATGCCATCAATAAAAGCTTTGTTCACCAAATGCTGAAGAATGCTGTCTCACAGTGGTCAACCTACAAGCATAGGAGAATTATCTTGTCAGAAGCCATACTAATTTCTCAGTCAAATACCTTTTCTTACTATAATAAACCTTCAGAGAAGCAGCATTTTTCACCGATTTCTTCAACACCAAAAAGAAAGAAAAATGAAACAGGCTTAGTACAAGAAGCTGAAGCATATGTGATTTCTTGGGGTTGGAAATTAAACTGATATGTTTACAAGTCCTGTGGCTGATGCCAAAATTAAGAGACAAGCAAAAGATGCAGGTAAGATTTTTGCATACAGAGTAAGAGAGGATTTTTTAATCACAAGTACAGACTATGAACATCTACTGCGCCACTATTAGGAAAAGAGACGTAGTTTAAGTGTGTTAGTGTTAATAACTGCTCTGAAGTGAAAGAAGTACATATAAATGTCAGGTGAAGTAGGGAAGCACAGTCGGAGTACTGGAGTAGGGAAGTACAACCACAGTGCATATAAATGTCAGGTGGAGTAGGGGAGCACAGCTGCGGTACACATAAACATCAGGTGGTGTAGGGGAGCACAGCTGGAGTACATATAAATGTCAAGTGGAGTAGGGAAGTACAACCACAGTGCATATAAATGTCAGGTGGAGTAGGGGAGCACAGTCGGAATACATATAAAAGTCAGGTGGAGTAGGGAAGTACAACCACAGTGCATATAAATGTCAGGTGGAGTAGGGGAGCACAGCTGGAGTACATATAAGCATCAGGTAGAGTAGGGGAGCACAGCTGGAGTACATACAAGCATCAGGTAGAGTAGGGGAGCACAGCTGGAGTACATATAAACATCAGGTGGAGTAGGGGAGCACAGCTGGAGTACATATAAACATCAGGTGGAGTAGGGTAGCACAGCTGGAGTACATATAAATGTCAGGTGAAGTAGGGGAGCACAGCTGGAGTACATATAAATGTCAGGTAGTGTAGGGGAGCACAGATGGTGTACATATAAACATCAAGGGGAGTAGTAGACAGGGGCACACAGCTGGCAGTGTAGTGCATTCCAGAGTGAAATACAAGTGTTTCAGCAAAGGTGGATACCTGCGGTGTTGTACAAAGTTTAGTCCTGGAGGAAAAGTTACAGGCAGCTCCTGAAAAGAATCACATTTACCACTAAGGTTGCTTAACATTTTGTAAAAGGCTCAAAGGTTAGAAAAAAAAAGCAAAGACTGTATTTACCTAAAGTTCCCACATTTGTGGTGTTTAGCAGCTTTGTACATAGGCTACAAAAAATAATTATATTTTATCAGAAATAATATATTATCATCACAGATTACCAAGCAGGTCACAGAGCTTAAGTTCAAAAGTCATCCAAAAAAGTAATTTGTCACAAACTATGAACAAAATATGCTAAAGATCTTCTTCTGTAGTTAGAGAAAAAAAAAGATTAACTTAAAGAAAGCAGAGTCAGCCTTACAGTCTGAGAAGAAAGCAGAATTAATATTGAAGTCCTAGGAGATGTTAATAAGCTCATCAAGATAGAAAGAAAAGCACTGTCAGAGGCATTTAGAAGATCAAAGAAAGATTACTGGACAATTGTTAATAATAAACTGCAAGTACCAGATACTTTTAGCTTGGTTCGTGGAGACAATATGTAGCAATAGGTGAATGCCAATATGAAAGTTTGATATTACAGGTTTCATGACACATTGCATTAGCTGAAGCTCACCAACAGTGTCGAGCAAAGACACACTAATAAGAGAAAATATTGGCATTTACGTCCCCTAAAACTACAGTACTGTTTTTATTCTACCAAATAATGCCATGCCCAGGATTCAGAAATAGGCCCTGCCTCGAATGTAGAACCTGTGGCAAAAAGGGCTCCTTAATGCAATCGTATTAATCACTGATTTACAGACACATTAGCCACAATGTGGAAAGACTTCTATCAGGTAATTTGCATGTCTCCAAATCACTCAGTGATTACCACAAGCACTAGAGCACTTTCCTGCAGTAATCACTGATGGCAGCCTATGTATTGCATTGGCACATAGCACCACATCATTCACTCACACATGCATACCTGCACACCTGCAAACACACATGCACACACACACACACACACACACACACACACACACACACACACACACACACACACACACACACACACACACACACACACACACACAAAATCTCCCTCTCTCTCCTATATCCCACAACTGCTCCTGCTCTCACAAAACATCCATGAATTTGCCTCTCAAACTGCCCTGTCCCTTCTTCCAGACCCTTACAGTCAGTCAATAATGCCAGACACTAGTATTTCTTAATTTTAATCTGCATCTTCTTGCTGCAAAATATGATGTGATTTCATTAACATTTAGAGAGAGTCCGTAGTGTCTAATGTTCTCCACCCCAGTATTACAGCCAGTGTTCATTAGGCTATGGGGAGTTGAGAGATATGGAAACCCCTCACACACACAAAAACCCCCCACACACACACACACTGTACGTACATCAACCCCCCCTCACTTGATCTCAATTGCACATACTCTCACAGTCTCATATACACACACCATACCTTTTCCCTAACTAACACCCCTTACTACTACTACCACCCAAGCAGGCACACACTCACCTGAATCCACCCATACCTCTGCAGGCATTCATGGCCAGCCACACATATATTTATTTATTTATTTATTTTACTTTACATTTATTTACCGGGAAAGTCCGACTGTGTCCTTTTTCAGCGGAGGCCCAGGGAGAAAAATTCCAGTTAGTACAGAGACATACAGAATATGAAAACAATAACAAATGGACCAAACAAGACATCCAAGGCCAACTGACAAAAGTTGCAAGTGAATAACCAGAAAGTGACTAATACAAATCGAAAAAAAGGACAAGTAACAACAATATACAATGCAATGATAAACAATGTGTTATGCAATCTAATGTTATACAAGCATTATACAATCCAATAGGACATCAGAGGAATTTTATGCAGGTATGAGGAATTGAGATATACAGAGAGAGGTTAAGATTATAGTATAAGTAAATATCTAAAAATGTATTTCAGTTGCATTTAGACATCCATGAAATTATTATTTAGAAGGTAGAGATAATGTTATAAAATAATAATAAGCAAGTGTTGGAGGTGAACTTTCATTGCATCTGTGTATTTAACTGGGTAGGAAGAGTTGTAGAGGTGAGAGTTGTGAGTGAGTTACTATATATGCACACACACACACACACACACACACACACACACACACACACACACACACACACACACACACACACACACACACACAAACACTCCCCAATATTACCTGGCTGCTAAACTCCCCAATACTTACATCTTCCAATGAAAATAATGGGTGCATGTGAACTTTGGTCATGTTGACTAACAAAGCTACAGATAAGGATTTATGAAGCTGAAGGGTTCTCTGAACTGCTCGGCTGCATAAATCACCATCACAGTGCATGACTTATTACAACACAAGGCTCCCCTAGAATGCCTAATTTACATTTGTGTTAAGCCAAAGGGACAGCCAGGTGCAGTGCTGCACCTATTGTGGTATACACAGTGCAGTAAGGCTGTGCTGGAATCTGAAGTTGCTGCTACCAGTGGTAATTCCAACTTAGCATTTCTGAATCTCAAGGCATGTTTTAAAGACTGCTATTAGATCAGCAAGTACTGAAGACAGCAGAAAAGGGGAGTATAGAAAGCAATTATATAAATGAGTGTGTTTTTCCATCATTTACTGAGTTTATCCATGAGCAAGTTTGTGCCAAATGTATCTATACTTGCAATTTTAATGACAAGACTGTAGGCAATATATTTGCGCCACCATCATAACCCCTCCCCAGATAAATCATATGATCTACAGTACCTTTGGAAGAATTATTTGAAGGTAACCATTTGAAATGTTGGGGCCCACAACACTGAGTCCCAAAATACTGAGACTGAATGGCCAAAATAACGGACTTGCATATATTAACTCTGAGATGCTACTTCTCTTAATATTCCTTTTTCTCCAAGGTATGGTGATCTCAGAGATGGTATATACATATATATAAGTTCAGGGGGTGTGGAGTCTTGCCCCCACACACGGGGCGGGGGGGGTGCAAAAAAGAAGTTTAAAGAAGAAGAGCGATTTTCAGCATTTGCTCTTTTCCTGTATTTTACTTCTTTTTTGGGGGGGAGGGGGGCTTGTCAGCACTTGGCAGTTGAATTGCTGACATTTCAATAGGGAGCTATAGTTGATATTTCAATTGTTTAGGAATAATGAAAGAGTTTTAGCCATGTTTCAGAAAAAAAACAATGATTCAGGTTTTTGCTCCAGCATCATCTACTTTACTGTTAATGAACTCAGCATTAAGTAGGCAAAGCAAAAACAATAACAGTGATATATAAGTGAAGTAAACAGTACATCAGGTGCAAACGAAGGCAATGAGAAGATGTATATTTATAAATAAAGAAGCTGTAATCACATCCATTAAACTTATCTGTAGCTTGATAGTATTTTGGAGAAATATTTAATACAAAAATGCTATTTTTGGTAGACTACAGTAAAAATACATATTCGGACAGAACTAGGGACAGAAGTAAAGTGAAGTATGACTATGCTTTAGGAAGGAGTCTAGATTGAGGGTGCATTTCTAAATCAGGGAATAAAGGTGACATCGAGATGAAGGCCTTAACCTTTATAGTGTTCTAGTTTTCATATTCTATGCACGGCATGTTGTACTACACCATCTATGTTTTAAAGTAACAATACTAAAAAACAAAAAAGATATGCTCGCTAATGTTTAATCAAATAAAACTATTTTTATGTGGATCCATACCATTTCAACACATGATGTTACTTGAGTATGTTGACTTTTTAGGTCTTTCACCGACCCTATCCACAGCGCCATGAGGAATTCTTTATACACTGCAGCTAAAATAAAAAGAGAAACAAGTGAAATTATGGAAATGAATGCATCCAACAAATAATCACACAGCTACTGAGCTACAATCCCTTCGAACGAACAGTAAAAATGCTTTATTTTCCCCATAGCCAAAGGTCTAACAAACACAAGTTACATATACATAAATCCATATACTTTCATGTGTAGATATTATACACACATAACAGAACAGCTGTTGCTTGGCTCTATGCAACATGAGTGAAAATGGGACCGTTTGTAATCATGGGCTTCAAGATTTGTCTGCATTACCAGTGCAAAGAAAAGACTCCTGGCTTCTTGGGAACCTGGGACTCGCCCAGTTTGTAGTTGCTGAAATGAGAATGTTCACAAATGAGTTTGTGATAATAAGACCGATGAAAACAAAGCTGTCCAGCTGAAAGAAAAGAAAACTCATTTAAGTCTCCCAAAACGTGGGCTATTATAAAAGGAAAATGACAGATGTAAATGGGCTATGAGAAGCAGGAGTAAGACAAAAAAGGCATAAAGACACATTGAATGATAAATTAAAATATGAAAAGCCAAACTGACAAGACCCACTGACCTGGACATAAACTCACAGAATCAGAGGCATTAATGGGAATGCATCTCACTTTTCATTTTTATTTAAAAGAACACCACGGCTGTTTAGGCACTGTTTGAAACTTACACATTCTACAAAGAACATTAAAATATTGAGGTACTGTTTGTACAGTTATGGAGTGTGTTATGACACATTACATTTAAACTATTCTGATACATCCCATTTCAGTGCTACAAAGCCATAAATATGTCTAAAGCAAAGAATAACAAAAACAGAGACTATCCTTATCATGCAATTTTCTAAGTATATCTCAGATTTTGGTTTCTAAATTCATACAGGTAATTGTATTGCTGCAAGAGAGTATCCCACCAAGAAATGACTGTACAACTGATTATGTTAGTTTAGAAGGGCCTTGCTAAGGATTTCAAGATAATGCAGCCAGTGATTGCTTAGGAATCCTCAGCTGTACCACTCAACTAAGGAATACCTTGATCCTATGGGTGAATCCCAGGAAACACAAAGTTAAGGTAGCACAATAACTCTTATTGAGTCAGGCACCCAAAGATTAAGTGAAATTGTTGAGAACATTAACAATTTGCATTGTGACAGGTATTATACGACATCCATGTCATCAATCAAAAAATATTCTCCATTTTAACAAACAATATTTCTTTCCTTGTAGAAGATTTTCTGACCTCATGTAGGACCTCAAAAATATAATAATTCCCTCTACAGTATTAAATTCAACTTTTAAGCTGTGATTTTTAGGGACAGGGGAGAACACTCTCCTGTAGCTTTATAAAAATGTCTTTCCTGAGAAAACACTTTAGGAAATTAATTACTTTCAAGGCCAAAACAGTGCTGTGCAGTGATAAATGATTTGGCCATTTCTTCTCTTGCTTTAGTAGGACCTTCTGAATCAGGACTGTAAAACATCATTCAGCAGCTTGCATCCCCAGTGCCTAAAGATGACATTTTAGGACCCGGCACAGGATTTGTGAAACAGACTACTTTCTAGAGACTTAAGCACATCTCAGTCATTGCTGCTGGATTAGAGTCAGGATCTAGAGAACCACTATATGTTGAAACTCTGCTGGTGTAGAGAGATAAAGCTCTGACTATAGCCCAGGTGATCCAAGTTCACGGAGGGTCTTGAACAACTACTAGAACGAGTGTAGGGGAAGTAGATGAATTACAAGGCTATTGCATCTTTGCTTGACTTTTGTGGGAGAGTGGGGAACATACTAGGGAGGCATGCCAGCTCCTGTGTTGCTAGTGGTGGTACTAGAGATCACAGAACAGAATGCCACACAGGCATGTATGAGGGACCAAAAAGGAAGTGTCATCATAGAGGCAGTGCAGTCCTCAAGTACTGTCGCACTGCACTCTCCACATGTAGTGTGCATGCAGTATACCAGTACATCCAGGGTGTTAGGACTTAAAGAAGAAAACACTGATCTCATTGCAGATGATGGCACAATCCAGGTATTGTAACCCTTCAATTCTAGGGAAAGTAAAATGTGCCACAGGGCTCTAACCCAGGGGCTGGCATGATAGTCAGAGGAAACAGTACATCTATACACACACACACACACACACACACATATTATATATATATATATATATATATATATATATATATATATATATATATATGTGTGTGTGTGTGTGTGTGTGTGTGTGTGTGTGTGTGTGTGTGTGTGTGTGTGTGCGCATATATTTATTACATATAGATATAGATTAATATATAAAATGGGATCCCTATGGAAATGCTAGAATTCCAAGTGCAGAGAATCAACATTCTGAACAAAGACTGAAATTGCAGGAGATTAGTGAATTTCCCCTTTAAACCTCTTTGCAGGAGACAAGCCTTCCTGTACCCCCAACCCACAAACTTATATGTACTAACTCCACAACAGCCATACCTCGGAGAAAGGGGAATATGGCCATCTCAGACTAAGTAGATTCACTTTTTCGGCCATTACGCCTCTGTGTTTCAGAACTAACTTCAGCAGGTTCTGACATTTCAAATGGTCACCAAAAACATGGAGGGACCACAGCATAAAAAAATAAAAATACCAATTGTGAATATTGTTGTCAGTTTTGGCCAAATGTATCACTTGTCTTTCAGCAATGCTTGGACCTGGAATAAAAACTACTTGTAACAGAAAACTGTTCTAACCATAACCCAGATGTTTACATACAGACAGCTGAACCCCTCCCATGTGGCAGAGGTGTGATGACCCACCACTGGCCCAGTAATCAAGGAACCTCAATCCTCACCACTAGCACCAGTGGTGGACATACATTGGGAAGATGACAAGTACACCCACAAAGACTACAGTCAGTCTGGGGCTGGTTTCTCCCTTTTTCTCCAGATTCCCAATAAGACTCCCCACTGGCACAGCTATAGAGTTGAGATCTCAGCTGAGTTGCCAAGCCAAGACCCTCCAGCACTCTCTCTGTCCAAACAGTGCTTCACGTCCCTGCCCAAGCATCTGACACACACACTCTGAGATTTAATTTATTCACAAACACACACACGCATACACACACACACACACACACACACACACACCTGGGAAAGGCTGGCACAGGTTTACTAACTATGTGCCCTTTTGCCCAGACTATAAGGTAGTTATTACTGCCACCAGTCAATTCCTTATCAGCTACTTTAAGGCCCTTAACAAAGGGTGTCCAATCTTACTGTGTAATGTTAATATTAATCCAAATGGTAGTTTGACCAAGAGCAAGGATATTACGAATGTCTCATAGTGTCACCAAATACATATGCAAGTACTCTCAGAACTAAAATATGTCTCACAAACACCAGCCACAATAAAAGGTTTAAATATATTTAATAATAAAAGAACAAGAAAATACTCAGCATATAATCACAGCTACATCAGAGTTCCAAATAACAGGAAATATTTAAAATAACATTGCAGGATAGTCTCAAATAAATAAAGAAAACATCTAAGCTATACTTCACTACATTCCTATATTCCTGACTGTATCTAAGAGAAATTACTGTACCTTAGTTACCTTACTTAACAAAGCAACAAGCAGGCAGATGTGGTGAGTGGATGTTCTTGCAAGGTCAAAGACAAAATACAAAATGCTCAGTCTCTCTCTCATAGAGTTCCCAAATTAATATTTCAAACATTACTGTTGGGATAGCTTGCAGCATGGCATCACTTCTTGTCATCTGACTATCCCAGGTGAAAACCCCCACTGATGCAGTTGTTAGCATTCAGCATCTACCTGTGAAAATACACATAAACAAGGACTCCTCTTAGATCTAAGGTAGATCTTGAAGTCATAAAGCAATAAACACTTTCAAGACAATACAAAAAACTTCTAGTTCTAGACATTGTGTCTGCTACTGCACTGCAACTGAAAGATAACATATCTTTTGTTTATGGCTCAGCCATAAAATAATTCAACCTCAACCATTCTTCTGCAGTTTTTTAAGTTAATCTCCTGTATTTCAGTCTCCCCTGTTAAAATAGACATCTCAACAGTTATAATAGTACATATACATTTCTGCTCAGTACTTTACAAAATATCTATTCACATGACTGTACAATATGACACAGTTCTGATACATCTCTAACACAAGCATCTTACATGTGTTTGTTAACATTCACAAATGACACACAACCACTTACAAAATTCCAGACAGCTGGGCTGGCAATATCTCCTTTGGTCACACTGCTATATAAATCATATTAATATTCCAAATGGCATATAATTACAAAATTCCAGCTAGCTGGGCTGGCAGTATTTCTTTTCATGAAATTTCTCCCCCCACAAAGACTAGCTAGTTTTTCAAGTGACCCTTGAGTGGCCCTTGAGAAATGTTGCTTGAGAGAGCTGAACCTTTCTGGGAATACCTTACTCCATTCCCTGTCTTGAGATTCTAGCTGCCTGGCATTGCTGACCCCAGTACAGTGCCCCACTGTCCTATCATATTCCTGCAAACCTATGCTCCACCATAGTAATTTGGGATTTGGCTGGCTGTCTCCCTGTAGCCATAAATCCCCCTAAGAGTCCTCCTGCCTTGTACCACAAATACTTAGCACAAGGACTTCTCTATTACGGCAAAGTTTCATCATGTTAACGTGGTACAGTTTGTGCCCCTGCCTTCTGCCTAGCAGTTTTACCATGTAGTTAACAGCACTGACCTTCCTTACTACTCTGAAAGGTCCCTCCCAAGATGCCTGCAGCTTGTTGTGTCTGACAGGAATGAGAACCATAATCTGCTGTCCTACAGCATACCCTCTAGCTCAAGCATTTCTGTCATACCAAACCTTTTTCTCCTGTTGGGCTTCTGCAAAATTTTCCTGGCCCAAGCCCATGAGTTCCCAGAGTCTTGCCTGAGGTTTAGGACATATGCCACAACAGATTCCTTGTGGAATTCACACTCACCCTCCCACTCATCACGAATCAAATCTAGAGGTCCCCCACCCTATGCCCATACAACAACTCAAAAGGTGAAAAACCTGTGGATTCCTGAGGCACTTCTCTTTAAGCAAACAGACGGGGCAAATACTTGTCCCACTCCCTCTTAAACTGGTCTGCAAATGTCCGTCCTGAGTTGAGAGTTTAATCTCTCAACCAGACCATTAGTTTGGGGATGGTAGGGGGTAGCTTTAAGGTGCTTTACCCCACAGTGCTTCCACAGACAAGCCAGCAGGTCTGACATGAAACTGGCACCTCTGTCAGTCAGTATTTCTCTTGGGAAACCTACCCTGCTGAAAATCTCTAACAAATCATTTGACACCTTTTCTGTCTTAATGGAGGACAGAACCACCACCTCAGGGCATCTGGTACCATAATCTACCACCACTAGGATATACTTCTTCCCTTTGGAACTTGGGGTACTCAGAGGTGCCACAATGTCCATAGCTACACTCTGAAATGGCTCCTTAATCACAGACAAAGGTATCAAAGGAGCCTTCATCTTGTCTCCTGCCTTGCCTACCTTTCGGCATTGCTCACAGGTCCTGCAGTACCCTGTTACATCCCTGGAAATCCCAGGCCAATAAAAGTTATGCATAATGCATCTCTTTGTATGCTTTACGCCCATATGACCTGCAAAGGGAATGTCATGGGGTTTGGCCAGGAGTGCCAGACGGTAGGCTCTGGGCACTATCAACTGCTGTATTCTCTCACCCTCTAGCCCTCTCATAGTGGTCCACTCTGTCCCAATATACAGATTCCCCCTTCCCTTGAAAATCAGGTGCCTCACTAGCTACCTCCCTCAGGCATTGTAATGTAGGGTTTCAGACTGAGTCTGTCTCAACTCTCTCTTTGTATCCTCTGACAGTGGTGCCTCACTGTCAGCCTGGGTACTACTACTCAACTCTGCCCTTGCAGTCATTGTATCCAAGGGAACATCAGTATTCACCAGCAGCTGTGGCTCACATTCTGTCTCTTTGGTACAGGGTAGCTCCCTCCCTGAAGTAACCACCTCATCAGTCCTGTGTTCAAGTGTGCAGTCTGTCTGGTTCCCCCCCGGGCTACCAGAACCATATGCTTGTCTCGAAGCCTGAATGTGTGTCACAGCATGCACACAAGGTACTGCATTATCAAAATCATTCCATATCAGGACATCTGCAGGGATATCCTCAAACACACCTACTTGCTTGCTTCTTTTCCATTCTCCCAGTCAATGTGAACCCTAGCAAAACATATTTGGAATGGGGTCCCTCCTAAAGCTCTGACTGGAGTAGACTGCCCAAGCAAGTAGTGCTCCTCTTTAACCATTGCAGGCTTCACAATAGTTACATCAGAGGCTGTGTCTCTCTTAGCAGTGGCCTCTTTCCCATCTACTAAGACAGGATATAACCGCTTGTGGTAGTTTGGCACCCTTGCTGTCCCCAGACAACTCACTACTGGCATTCTGTCATTCCCACTTACTGGCTCTCCCACCTTTTGTTTCCCACCTTGCCTCTGTGGACATCTATATGCTACATGGCCCCATTGGTTGCATTTAAAAATGTAACCCTTAGTCCTGGCCATGTACCTGAACTAGTGGCCTCCCCTGCTACTGGTGAACTCTGTTGGGGTGGTTTAAGCTGCCCACTATGGGTTCCCTTAAACCCATGAGCAACAATGGGTATCCCTTTCCTATGCAGTGATGCCTTGATTGCTAGGTATAGGTCTCCCTTTTTCTCCAACTCATCTGCTGTGTTACATTCTCTATCCGCTAATCAGATTCTCATTTCCTCAAGCAAAGTGCTAAGAGCTTGTTCCCTCACCAAAAGGTCTGCCAGCCCTTCAAAAGTGGTGACCTGACACCCACTCACCCATATATGAAAATAAGTGCTTAACTCAGCAATATATTCACACACACTTTCATCTGCCTTGCGTCTATCCTCATGAAACATTTTCCTGTAAGCTTCAGGTGTTAGCTTAAAACACTCTGCTTAAATTATAATGATGTTAAAAATTGTCTGTTAATCAGCAGAA
This sequence comes from Protopterus annectens, assembly GCF_019279795.1. Lineage (NCBI taxonomy): Eukaryota > Metazoa > Chordata > Ceratodontiformes > Protopteridae > Protopterus > Protopterus annectens. Next base: position 1,781,589,010 of record NC_056735.1, read on the forward strand.
GACAATTTAGAAATAGGAGTAAGGGGTCAGGAACTGTACCCAGAGCCCTTGGTTAACATTATGCTGTTTACATACCCTTTCAAACATATAACATATGGATAAAACTGTCAAAATTATCCCCCTTTCTAAATTGTGGAAGAAATTTACTGACATTTGTTGCTTCTGGGGTTCAATTACTCCCTTCTTCATTACTTCCATGATCCTGGCGAAGAGTTAGCATCTCCTTTTCATGTCACTGCTGCCTCTCATTCTCCTCAACTTCCGGGTGTCACAGTTTCTCATTTTCCTCAGCCTCCAGACATCTCAGTCTCTCTGTTGTTTCTTTTTCCAAACATTTGACCTCCAGTTCAAGTTTTAAGTCCTCTCTGGAAAGGTTGAACTGTCCATTTTCTGAGAGTTGTACCTCCCCAAGGCCAGTCTAATTGTCCTCCTGGTTGCTGGTCTGTGATGTACCTGTGACTAGGGCTGCAATCATCTCTGCTTTTGTCAGGCTGGCATGCACCAGTCCTTTGGCCTGGCACGTCTCAGCAAACTGGCACCTTGTCAGCTTGCCATACTCCTCTGCTAAAATCCTTGCCTGCTCTCCCTGTCTAAGCTAGCAAAAAAATAAAACAATCGTGATATGAAACTCTGAATGTTCACTGTGTGAATGACTGAGAGTACAAACACCTTCCTTACTGACCACTGTTTACAAGCTACAGGAATTCAATATCCATACCACTGAATCCTAATATGTGGATATCCCACCACTGCCACCCAGTATATGCGATTCCCCACCACTGGCCCAGTAATCAAGGAGCGACAATCCTCACCACTAGCACCAATGGGTGACATACATTGGGAGGATGACAAATACACACACAGTAAAGTGTAATTTCCCTTAAGAACACACAGATACCACAGTCAGGATGAGGCTTGTTTCTCTCTCTTTCTCCAGCTCTCCAATAAGACTCCCCACTGGCACAGCTTTAGAGTTGAGATCTCAGTTGAGTGGCCAAGCCACGTACTCCAGCGCCCTCTCTGTCCAACCAGTGCTTAGTGTCCCTGCCCAAGTAGCTGACACACACACACACACACACACACACACACACACACACACACACACACACACACACACACACACTTTGAGATTTGATTTACATACACCAAGGAAAGGCTGGCACAGGTTTACTAGCTATGCCCCCTTCTGCCAGACTATAAAGTTATTACTGCCAAAAGTCAACTCTTTATCAGCTACTTTAAGACCCTTAACAAAAGTGTGTTCAGTCTCACTGTGTAATGTTACTAATAATCCAAATGGTAGTTTGACCAAGAGCAACTCTATTAGGAGTGACCCATGGCCCACAGTGTCACCAAATAAATATGCAAGTACTTTCAGAACTTAAATATGCCTCACAAATATCAGCCACAATGAAAAATTTAAATATATTTAATAATAAATAAAAGAATAAGAAAATACTCAGCATATATTTGCAGTTCCATCAGAGTTCCAAATCACAGGAAATATTTAAAACAACATTGCAGGACGGTCTCAAATAAAGAAAGAAAACATCTAAGCTACACTTCACTATATTCCTGACTGTATCCAAGAGAAATTACTGCACCCTAGCTAACTTAACAGAGCAACAAGCTGGCAGATGTGGTGAGTGGATGTTCTTGTCAAGTCAAAGACAAAATCAGTCTCTCTCTCAGGGAGTTCTTAAATTAATATTTCAAATATTACTGCTGGGGTAGCTTCCAGCATGACATCACTTCTTGTCATCTGACTATTCCAGGTGAAAACCCCACTAATGCCGCTGTTAGCATTTAGCATCTACCTGTGAAAATACATAAACAAGGACTTCTCTTAGATCTAAGGCAGATTCTGGAAGTCATAAAACAATACAACAGTTGCAAGACTATACAAAAAAAGTCTTGTTCTAGACATTGTGTCTGCTACTGCAATGAAACTGAAAGATAACATCTCTTTTGTTTATGGCCCAGCCATAAAATAACAATCTCAACCATTCTTTTGCAGTTTTGCAAGTTGATCTCCTGTGTTTCAGTCTCCCCTGTTAAAATACATACATCTGAACAGTTACAATAGTGCATTTACATTTCTGTTCAGTACTTTACAAAATATCTCTTCAGCACATGCCTGTACAATATGACATACAGTTCTAATACATCTGTAACACAAGCATCTTACATGAGCATGTTGACATTCACAAATGACACACAATCACTTACGAAATTCCAGATAGCTGGGCTAGCAATATCTCCTTCTTTCACACTTCTATATAAGTCATATTAATATTCACAAATGACATATAATTATTTACAAAATTCCAGCTAGCTGGGCTGGCAGTATCTCCTTTCATGACAAGAGGTATGAAGCCCTAACTGTAACCCAGATGTTTAAATGCAGACATCTGAACCACTCCAGTGCTGCAGAAGTATGAAGCCCTAACTTTAACCCAGATGTTTAAATATAGACATCTGAACCACTCCAATGCCACAGAAGTAGGAAGCCCTAACTTTAAGCCAGATGTTTAAATAAAGACAGCTAAACCACTCCAATGCATCAGAGGTATGAAGTCCTAACTGTGACTTATATGACTGAGTGCTGATGGAAGCAGGTTCAGTTGGATGTGACTGAGTGGCCACTGTCAGCTCGCTCATCCTAGGGTGAGGAAGAAAATGTTTTTGCTGGATACTTAGAGTGACATCTATCTGAAGCACTCAGTGTACACCCACCAAACATGAGCCAGCAGAGTACGTGTTGCCTAGGGCCCAAGGATTAGCATGTGTGCAGAGACATGTATGCTCCCTGTGGTTGGCAGTACTAGCAGAATGCTATAGAACCACTGTAAAAGATTTCACCAGTCTGGACCACTCCTTACCACCTCGCTTTCACCTCTCTGGGGGAATGAATAGGCTGATATGAACCGACAGCTATGAAATGAAAAATCCAGCAGGACACTTGCCTGGTCTGTACCATGCCTGACCTCACCCTGAAAAGAAGAATAGGCCAACTGAGTAAAGGAAAAGACATTAGGCAATACCTATTAGACAGCAAAAAAAAAAAAAAACAATGTAGAGAGACATAAATTCATATGTAGAATGTACACTTTGTAAAAATAACATCTGTAACTTAAAACAGGCAAACAATTGCTGTCCTGTATGTTCTTTAAAAATGGAACATTAGTATTTTGTTATATTTAGCATGAGACTGCCACATAGTTGTAACAAAAGTACATATGGTATTAATGCATAGTCCCGCAATACCTGTAATATTCATTGTATGGCTTTCATGCAATAATCATCATGACTAAGTTACAAAATGTGTTAAAAAAGACAGACTCAGAGAGAAACATAGGTTCACAGGTAGTTACTTGGCATACAGTCCCAGAGACCACTAAAGAGTTCAGCCCAATTTCTGAGTTGCCCTAGACCATAGTCTGACTAAGTGACGTGCTCAGAGTCACACAGCAGGCAAACAGAGATGAGGGAATCAAATCTTGGACAACAGAAAGTAGTTCATTAACAGCTCACACCGCAAACTGTTAAGATTTTTTTTAAATGTTCCAGGAATTAAGGACAAAGAAATAACAAAATCCTTCTAATGACTGTACTCAGCAGTTAAATGTGTCTATAGAGGCTAAAACACCCATTATTGAAAGTTTGTTTAAGCCTGCTATTTGGGGCAAAGTTGCTAGAGAGGTACTGGCTTGCTGACTAAGGGAACAGCATATTTCAGAAGTGGAAAGAGAAAAATTAAAAAAAATGTGGAATGACATGACATGACACACACAAGGGAGTACTGTGACATCTATGTCAGTGCATGAGCAAACATAAGAAAAAAGTTAGGTCCCTGTATAGAATGTGCTCGCTATTTGGAGAAACTCTGGCAAGGAAAATGAATACAAAAGGAGGATTAACCCAAATACTTTGATTTTCTGTTATAGTTACCCTCTCTGAAAAAGATTTAAAGTAATCAGTGACCAAATAAAGGAAGGAGCTTTTATGCATCTAAGAAAGCTTCCTAAGTCTAAATTAAAAAAAAAAAAACGTTTTACTTTCATGAAGTATGTTTTCTGAATGGAATACATCTGAGCTTTACTGAATACCCTTGATAAAAGAAGCAAAAGACTGGGTTCACGCACTACTAGAAGTGATAATGTCCCTCTGGACTGGGGTCGTGCACCAGTAGAAGTGATAATGTCCCTCTGAACTGGGCTTACACACTACTAGAAGTGATAATGTCCCTCTGGACTGGGCTCATGCACTACTAGAAGTGATAATGTCCCTCCGGACTGGGATCACGCACTACTAGAAGTGATAACATCCCTATGGACTGGGTTCACGCACTACTAGAAGTGATAACATCCCTATGGACTGGGCTCACACACTACTAGAAGTGACAGTGTCCCTCTCTTCTGGGCTCACACACTACTAGAAGTGATAACATCCCTATGGACTGGGCTCACACACTACTAGAAGTGATAATGTCCCTATAGACTGGGCTCACGTACTACTAGAAGTGATAATATCCCTATGGACTGGGTTCACGCACTACTAGAAGTGATAATGTCCCTCTGGACTGGGCTTACACACTACTAGAAGTGATAGTGTCCCTCTGGACTGGGCTCATGCACTACTAGAAGTGATAATGTCCCTCTGGACTGGGCTCACACACTACTAGAAGTGATAATATCCCTATGGACTGAGGTCATGCACTGGTAGAAGTGATAATGTCCTTCTGGACTGGGCTTACACACTACTAGAATTGACAGTGTCCCTCTCAACTGGGCTCACGTACTACTAGAAGTGATAATATCCCTATGGACTGGGCTCACACACTACTAGAAGTGATAATGTCCCTATAGACTGGGCTCATGTACTACTAGAAGTGATAACGTCCCTCTGGATTGGATTTACACACTACTAGAAGTGATAGTGTCCCTTTGGACTGGGCTCATGCACTACTAGAAGTGATGATGTCCCTCTGGACTGGGCTCACACACTACTAGAAGTGATAATATCCCTCTGGACTGGGCTCATGCACTACTAGAAGTGATGATGTCACTCTGGACTGGGCTCATGCACCACTAGAAGTGATGAGGTCCCTCTGATAAGTTGAATGAGTGGAGAAGCAAATGCGTTATAGAGACACAAGTAGAAAATCAAAGGAAGTAGAAAGAAGGTGCGGTGCAGTGCACTCCCTCATTTGGATATAAAATTATATTATGCCTCAATGATCCAAAAGAAGAGAAAATAATTGGATGCACTTGGCTTTGTCCATATTGGTAAATAAGCCTATCTCCAAATACCCCAAAGCACAGAGACATAGACCCCAACTACTGTACAGTAAAAATGAAAATCTAGTGAACCAGTCAGTATGCTAGTATATTCTGAAACTTCACAGAACGGCCATCTACTGAGGGCCCCTTCCAAAGAGTGCCCCCCCCCCCCGCTGTATATATATATATATATATATATATATAGCTTCTCTGTAAAAGGTATACTTTACCCATGTCTGATGAGAACCCCATACCTCTACCTTGACCTCTGAGAGAATGCAAAGCAAGACCTGAAAAAGATACAACATCAGGCTTTGCATGTCTAGCAGAATTGTCCTCATTACTAAGATACATATAGCAAATGGGAGTACCATAAATACCACATCCCTAGTAATCAAAATGTGTTCCTCATCCTAGCAGCTGTAGCCATGGCTGATTCTTGGTATAAACATCCTCACAGAAGTATACTTTGTTGGTATGATTCCCATTCCTTGGCCTTTTTGCATGTTCTGCTTTGGCAAATGCAGCAACTTTTAGATTTGCTTGATTATGGGATTTGTATATCTTTGGAGTTCTACAAGAGTTGACGGTTGGTATAATGGTTAAGGCGTTTACCTCACAGACGCAGGATACAGGGTTTAAAGCTCTCCTTTGAAGGGTCAATTGGCTGGATTAAAATATAGAACAAGGGCAGCTAGCCTTGTACTTTCCTATGAACCTATGAGCATGCAACAAGGGACAACTGAAATAGATACAACCACATATCACAAAAGCCTGAGCACTAGTTCTCTGATTTAAGCCATACCACATTTCCTAACAGACAGGATCTAGTTTTACTAGAGCCCTTTTTACTGACAATAGCAAGAAGTGCACCCCTACTATACCAATCCAATATCACATGCTGCGTATTATATCTGGCTGTTGCTGTTATTTGTATGATTTAATAATATCCCCAAGAAGACCAAGAAACATTCCACGTAAAAAGTGACAAGGTCTATCTTATCTCAGACAGCTGTCTGGTGGGACTCAGTCAGTCAAGTATAGTTTACATTCTGTGAAGACCTAGATTTGCTAAATATCCAAGAATGCCTTACTGGTATAATTTTATTTATTTACTTATTTATTAATAATCATTATTATTACTTACTAGTAATTTGCTTAAGCCTGCCACTTCTTGGAGAAGAAGGAAACAAGAGCTGACTGATGTGAACTAAATTCTGGAAGTTTAGTCTTAAAAGTATGTTTCCTTGTTCAGTTTATTCATTTTAACTAGGTAAACAAATTAGCCCACAAATGTCTTTTTTTTCCATTGACATTCAGGAAGCAATGTCTAGCTAAATGATTTGCTTAGTTAAATACAGCTTGTAAGAGGAGAAGGGAGATCTAAAAAGTGATATTGGTAATACTACTTGGTCATCATTTTGACAAACTGCAATTTCCCTGTGATGGGAAATTTTGAGAGTGTTTCTCCATTACTGACCCAACCTGAAGTTTTACATTTTTTGCTCCTTGCGTTTCTGCATGTTGTCAAAACTCCTTAGGCTTTTCTGACATTTTTAAAGAAAAAATATTTTGAGTTTTTTGTTCTAGTTCTTTACATTTCAGTAAACTTACATACTCTTCTTTTCCACAACTCTGATTTAATTCCTTTAACTGCTTCCTGCTTTAGAAAAAAGTTTTCTATTTGATAGTTCTCATCTTAAAAGCATATAATCTAGCATGTAGTACATGTAGTGCTGCGACTACACTCTGAATTTGGGAAAACTTTCTAACTTAAGAAGGGTGCTCACTTAACAAAATTTAAGTAAGCAAAACAGGAGCGCTGACTATGGTAACAATGAACACAATAGGTATATGACTTACTTTAATAATACAAGCCTTTCCCGAAATGCTGTGGTAAGGTTACAGGCAACATGCCTGAAACACACAACAGCCACATTTACAAAACTCTCTGGGAAAGCAAGCTGATTTCAGCTTTCCAGCAGAAGGGGGAGCTATTTCCTCACTAAAATGCTTCACTTCAGCATTACACATCAGCTCAGTATCAGTATTTGTTTCTGAAGGCTGGTAAGCAGTCCTACTGGTAGCGATAGGGGGGCTAGAGTAGCCCATGCTTATAATATATATATGGCAGATTGACAGGCAAGAACATCTTAAAGACATTCTCTCTTTGGTAAAGCTCTGTTTTATGGTAGATACATAGGCGATCTATTTTTTGATGGGCAGGAGACACAATCTATTTGAGACTATGATTCAAGATTTAAACAGAACAACTAGTTTTTGGTTTTCAAAAACAGTGGATATGGTAAAAAAATCACAATTATTTATGTTATACTATTATAGAGATAACACAGATAACAAATTACACAGTAGAATATATAGAAAGCCTTGTTTCACCAACCAATATTTATTTACAAAAGAGGTACACACACAATGTTCATGAAAAGAAATGCTATAAAGGGTCAGATCATAAGACTGAGTAGATTAACATCAGATGAGAATATCTTAACATCAGTTAATAATATCTAGTAATCAATTTGTACAAATAGAAGTAAAAACAAAAAAAATGAAACAGAAAATGAAAGAAAATGGAGTAGCATGTGATGGTACATTTATGGGGCGTGTATGGAAAATATGGAAGACAGATTTAGGGTGAACAACTTTGAGAGACAATTACCACCCTAGAGATGACACCTTCTAGCATTAATTGATCTAGATTACTATTGTATCATACAACATTATGAAGGCATCATTTTTAGAATACTTAGGAATTTTTATTGGCTTGTTTGCATAACAGGGACCTCATGGCTTGTATAGGCATAAGACCACGTTCACGCTTTAGAAATAGAAACAAATGTAAAAATATAGAGAGAGAGATCAAGTAAAGGAGAAGTAGGAGAGGTAAAACCTTGAGGGGAAACTTTTGTAAAACAACACCTCTTTGTCACCATTTTGTCCAATAAACCGTTTTTTGAATAACCAAGACATTTTAAAGACCTTTTGGAATAATTAAAATTACAATTGTAATAGTGAATACTAGTCATTGTACAGCTGACAGTGTGGGGAAAACAGAATGCTCAAACGTAGGGAGATGTTAACACACGTGGGCAAACAGAATGCTCAAACGACATGAACAATGCTCTGGCCAGACGTCTTTGAGAGTGTGGATTTCAAATCTTTTGAGTTTTTCAAGGTGTGTGGATTTGTTTTTGATACAAGGAAAAAGGAAAGGGAAAAGAGGCGAGAAAAAGGAAGAGTCTATATGGCAGTTATGCAGTTTAAATGAGGGGATGGACCCCCTATGTTGATAAAACAACATTTTTCAAAACAACAAAACAGAAGGGCACAACAACAAAACAATTTTAAAACAAATTAATTTGTAACAATTGATCCACATTAACATTTTTGTAAACAACACACCAGGGAATTCTGAGAGAGAGGAGGCTAGTATTGTTTTGGATTTTGGGAGGGCCTTTGGTTGTGGATCTTCATTTTTGAGAGATCATATGATTTGAAGCAATATATTGGGATTCCAAGCGAGGGACTTTGTTCCTCTATATTATCATATCCCCACTGGTGTGTAACTTCATCCCCACAATCATGTCACATCTAGTTTTGGTTCTCATCATTCATGGAACATTGAATATATAATATACAACAAACATAATATATACAATAATATATATAAAACATAAACAGTAAAATTATGTAAAAGTTTTGTAATACAAAAACAAAAACAAAAATGGTTTTAATTAAGTATTTTAAATTACTGATAAATTTGGCGACAAGTTATAACTTTAATTTTATTATATAATGTTGTATTTGATATGTTTACACATGTGGCATTATTTTTACATCTTTTTTCCTGTTTTTGATCCAATAAACCAGGATGTAGGGGAGATTAAATGGTAGGAAAACATTCTTCATTAAAAAAGTGTTTAAATTCTCACTTTCATCTAAAATTTGGTTCATTTCTTCTTTTTTTTTGTGGTAAGCAGTCCTGCAACAGTGGCACCTGCTGATCAACCCCCCCAAAACCTTGCATCCACGCAGGGAGTCTTGACTGGTGATGTGAAATTTTCTAGTACATTAGGAAGGGTATAAGTACAAAAATAAATAAACGCATGCAATATATTATGTAGCCCTGAAATGCTTTGGTGTTTAGAGTACTTTTTATGCTTCTCTTTCCCACTCTCCACCTCTGCATTGGTAAAAGCTTTCAAAAATCATCTAGTTTTCTCAGTGACATCTTTACCTATGACTGTTATGTTTGGAGCACTGTGCTCATGATGTTACTGCAGTATTCTGCCCATCCCCCACTGTATATGATCTACCTACTGAAAGGTAGGAAAATAAAGGAAGTAAGCACCCATTAACACAGGCTCGCTATATATGTACATACACTAGTGACACAAAAGTACAACCACAGGAGGACACAGACAGGCACTTGCAAATGCAAAGCAAGCACAACAGCAGGAAATGGGGATGATAATAATGAATACAGTGCACACAGCTTAAACAGCTTAACTTAATGATACAGCAGTCTGCAGGACAGACTAAAGCAAAGGCTTTAAGCAGCAAGTTTCTGCAGATTCTGTTGAAAAATATGCAACAACCACACATGTACACCTGAAACAGTACACCACAAGGCACAGACAGACCCCGACAATAAACAAGGTGCTACTAATCTACTAATGAAGGTAATGTGGATATTCTGTGGTAGCACAACCCACTGCAGTGGTATGTTAACCAACATGCAAAATAATAAATATCTGATGGACACTGAAGTAAATCTAACTATACTGCCGATTTTCACATGCACAAAACGTGCAATTGGATAAAGCCATCTGTATTAACAATGGCAAATAGCAGAATAATATAACATTGTAAAGTGGTTTATTTACTAATAAGCACTGCAGCAGTATTATGTTATAAAGATATATCTGAATATAAAATGAAAGCGTTGAATTAAACCTCATCTTGTTACTTAAGAGATATACTTCAATGTAAAATGAAAACACTGAAATAGACCACCTGTTTGCTGTATTTCAAAAACTCTGTCTCATTCATTTCTTGTTCCTGCTCCTAGCTATCTACTCCTATCATCTCATTAGGAAGTATATTACCTGCCCCACCTGTGATCTACCTGTACCACATGCAAGAGGAATGACAGAGACTCATGATGCGTATTGCTAATGATCAAGACCTGGGGGGAGATCACATTCCACCTATGTTAGGCAATCATCTACTGAATGGAAATCCAAGTGAGGCACTAGTACAATTACCTGTATCAATGATCGTGGGAATCGTTGGATGCATGGCTGCTACCAAGTTTGAAAAAAAATTACAATAAACTGAAATCTTTCCACCTTAACACCTCTTTGCCTATCACATTGTAATTCTATTTAAATTATAACATGCCTATCTAGATGTAAATTAGTATTTCACAGCCCTTCAGTTCAGTCTCCTGTTCTGTGTAAATCAGCTTCCCTTCTGTTTCAGGAGGTTGGCTGTATTATTCATTGATACCACAGTGCGGTGTTACTGGCATCTGTGTAGCTGTGCCCATTAGATTATATGGTTGCTGTGTGGATATTTGTCCTCTCCATTGAGAGGATGGTCTGTTATGCCATTACAAAGTAACATAATAACTGTTTTAGTAATATACTGACTGCTACAGAACAGTATGCCTATGTATTATACATGTTTTGTAACAGCAAAAGACAGCAAACTCGATCAAAAAACAAATAGGCAGCTGGATGTACAAAACGCAGGTTTATTTAGAAAATTATCCTTAAAACCAGTAGTACAGGATTTCGTCCCACCAACAATACCGGAACTTCATCAGATAAATTCAAAGAACCAATATGAACCCTTAAATAAAAATAAAACCAATCATAAATTCAATTAAAATACACACCTCTTCTTAGAGACCAATCAGTAACTAGCCTCATGACACACCCCCAGTACACAGTCTTCTAAGAAGAGGTGTGTATTTTAATTGAATTTATTTTTTTTATACATGTTTTGTGAAATCAATTTATACATTACCACATCTGTGTATCTGTTATGTTGACAGAAAAAAGGTCTGTTAGCTGATTTCATAGTAACATAACTCTTATCAAAAGCAAAATATGCAGCCATGTACATTTAGATACAACTATATACCTCATATGCAATGTGACATCATTTTGCAACAAGTACTTGCAACTGCAAATAAGTTTTTCCTATAGCTGCTCACGAGTGTATTAAGTGAGCTGCTGCTACTTTTGTAATACATCAAGGGCTGTACTACATCAGTATAAAATCAGTCTGAATAATTCTGCTTTAGGTTCGATAGCTGTGTATGCTTCTACACCATCATGTTGCCTATTTAACATTTGAGTGTCTGCTACATCCACACAGATGAAAGGTCTGCTTAAATTATACCTTCTAACAGGACTCTCCTATCAAAAATTGCATATCTGCAATTGTATGTATCATATGCACAATGCACATGGTGCTCACAATTTCATGACTATTAACAGGCAATCACAAATAAGTTTTTATTTTGAGCAGTGGTAGTTTACTAGTGTATTAACTGTTGCTATTTGTGTAATAAACCAACATCTATACTGACTCTATAGTGAAATTAAGGGACACATTCTGCTTAATAGATATGGCTTAGGTACCTACCATGCCAGCTATTACACCTCCTATACGAGTGAAAAGTTTAAGTAGCTAGTCTCTAATTAATTCTTATATCTGCTTTGCACCCACTACATGAAGTGTCCTATATAAATTTTGCTATCTTAAAACTACTCATATGGAATGTTCTCATGTGTATACTCTATATTGCTTGAATAATATCTTTGATTTCATTTGAGAATGATTACTTATGTACTGTTTTTTCACCAATTGTATAAGCTGCCAGTAATATGTACTAAATGTCTTTATTTGTGTAAATTCTGTATCGTATGTGAAATGGCTTATATGTAGAGCTTTTCTCCCCTGGACTCCACTGAAAATGGGCACTTCTGGCCCCAGCTGGACCATCCTGGTAAACAAATGCAAATACATAAATGTACAACTGCATGGCACAGTTACTATGTGCTGAGTCATATCCACTGTATACACTGGAATCTCTGTGGGTGAGTGTGTTGAAAATGTGAGTTTATACCTGTAAGCAGCGATTTGATTAAGTAAGTGATGTGATTTGTCAGGTAAGGTTATATGTTCCTATGTTCGTAGATTTGTATTAAGCTAACTGCCAAGGTGACCATCAAGAAACTCAGACATATACTCAATATTTATGTGAAAGTAATAGCTTCACTGCATATCTCAGGTGAAAATTTGTCATCACCTATCCAATCATCCAGGTGGTTTAAAATGTTGCCAGTGAAGAACTATGCTTATTACATAAAGCAATGTAGTCCAGAAATGTCTGGTACATTGGCTTAGGTACCTACTACTCCAGCTGGAATTTGAAAGGTTAAACAGAGATCATCCCTTAGGAGCTTATAAGAGACTGAGTAGAGAGCTAGAGCTTTTAGTCTATCAGAGTAACTAAGGGTACTCCTATCTTTTCTAATGAGGAAACACTGAGGTCTCTTGACTTGGTTTAGGTGCTTAGTGAGATACATGTCAAAGGACGCGTTATATTCAATTAATGTTTGGTACATTAAACATGGGCTTACCATCAACACCAAGAAATGCAGCATAGTGCGGCATGGTAAATCCAGTATCACTACTGCATATATAAATAACATTCCACTTAAATCTGGCATAGTCATCAGGGACTTGAGTATATATGTTAACAGCCTTTCCTTTGACCACTTCATCATGTGGTGGTTAGAAAATCCTTATACCTTGCACAACTTATCTTTCAAAGTATCTCCTCAAAGTTCAAAGAAATTGTAGTTCCACTTTATGCGTCTCTTGTTAGGACTATTGTTGAATATACACACTTTTTGGCATGAACCTCACCAGGCTTCTAAACAGCTTGACAGACCTCAGAATTTCCTCACCAAAAAAGATCTCAGGTCTCAGTAGCCTTCCCTTCCCTGATAGATTACAAGCCCTGTTCCACTACTCAGTGTCATGCAGACCCCTGAGGAGTAATCTCTGCTTATGAATGACCCACAAATCCTTGAACTCCTCCACCAAATATAACTGGTGGTAAACAAAAACTCATTCTAGAAACATGAACCTGTACTACTTCATCAACACCACTAAATGGCATGACAACTACCAAACCCAAATTACCCCCCCATTAATAGGCTGCCATTATCCATCAAGCAGAGTACTTCCATGGTAATCTTTAAAACCAGACAGGATGACTGAATGAGCAATTACACATTTTCACAGGGGATATGTGGAGAAAGTTCACCTAATAGGAAACATTGTTAGTCTCCCACCAATAGGGTATAGGTTCATAGGTTGGTACTGGGCTATCTGCCCAAAGGCATATATTAGCCCAGCCACGTTGTGCAGTATTCACCGCCCCTTTTGTAGTTCCCTAGACCCTTGTACTAGCAGCTAGTACCCTTGGCCCCTATCTAGCAGTGTTGTTGGTGTGATCCCCGGTGTGAACTTTCTGTTACCCATCCACTCATCAAGGTTCCTCTTGAAGAGTGATAGTGAGAGGCTTTGTCTTATGTAGATCAGGACCCTGTTCCATAGTAAGGGAAGTCTCTGTGAAGGGAATCTATCCCTCCAGCATGTTCTATTCATTGTTGTGTGGAGGTTTATATCCCTAGAGCGTGTAGCTCGAGTAGATTTGGTTTTGCTAAGATGGAGCATGTTCAACAATTCTGGGTTGGACATGGCTCTGTACGTTAGACAGAGATCACCTCTGAGAAAGCGGTATGCAACAGAGAACAGTCTTAGCTTTTTCAATCGTGCTGCATAGGGCAACTGTTTGAGGCCAGTAATCCTCTTGGTTAGGTACCTTTGTGGTCGCTCCAGCTGCTGGAGATGTCTAGCCAGGTACATTCCAATTGGTGCATTGTACTCAATAATGGATCTGATGAGGGAAGAGTAGAGGGGCACCATTACATCCTTAGATTTTGATGCGAACCCTTTCGTGATCAGATGGGTCACATAGAAGGATTTTCTAACCACTTTGGCAACATGGTTATCAAAGGAAAGCTGGCTATCTACTTGGGTCCCTAGATCCCTTATTTCTTTTTCAGATTTCAGGGGATTACCTCCTATGTTGTAGTTTGCGGGTACTCCGTTTTTTTCCAAAGGGGATTACTATGCATTTTTTTGCATTTAGCTTGAGACCATGGCTTTGACACCATGCATCATTCTCATTTAGGCCCTTCTGGAGGATCTCCTTGTTGGCCAGAGACTCTGTTATAGCACCCAGTTTGCAGTCGTCCGCAAACTTAGTCAGCCATAGCCCTTCTGTGCTTGCCTGTACTTCTGAGAAGTATATGCCAAACAGGAGGGGCCCCAGGACAGAGCCCTGAGGCACACCACTTGTTACTGGTCTGGATTTGGACATAGATCCCGTTACTCTTATTTTATGGGATCTGTCTGAGAGCCAGTTTGCAATCCATCTTGTGACATAAGGGTTTATGCCCAGGCTGGTGAGCTTATCAATAATACCTGAATGGGGAATGGTGTCAAATGCTTTAGCAAGGTCAAGGTAAGCTGTGTGTACCTCCTTTCCCTTATCTATAGCCTGAGTAACTGTCTCAAAGAAATCCACCAGGTTCAGGAGGCATGATCTGCCCTTGACGAAGCCGAACTGTGTGGGGTTCAGTGACTGGAGGTTCCCAACCTCTCCATTTATGATATGATATGGCAGAGATTCATAATGACTCACTTGGCCATAATTTTAGCATGAACCTACGAACAAGATGAAGGAAAATGTAGATAGACATTGTTGAATCTTGTTATGAAGTGTCTAAGCATGACTCTGCATGTGCAAACCAGATTATTCATGATACAAGGAAACAGCTATATGCAATACAAGGCTAATATGTAATCACACTAGTCTAGGGTTGCCACCAATCCTTTTTTTTTTGGACCATATAGAAAAATCAGAATAACTGTTGAATAGTCTAAAAACAATTTACAACTTCAGTATTCTTGTCTGCTATCATAAACAGAAGGGAGGTCAACACATGACCGTATTTGTGACCATTGTGGGACACTGTCATTATTTTAACCTAGTATGACACAGCTGACCACACCTACACTACATGTCCTCTGAGGTCCTATCATCTGTAATCTACATCCCATTATGCTCACACTGTGACTCTGAATTCACTGTGGTACAACTTCGATGTACACCACACCAATGTGTGTGTTAATAAATGACAGGTTGTTGTAAGGCAATAGTCAGTAGTGATGTAATGGATGTGACTGTTACAAAGACTATGCTGAACACCCACAGATATACACTATATGTTCATATTACTGATTGTAAACAGATGCTGTACAGCATTACTGTGCTTCACATGCAGCAGACACTATGTAAGATGGCCACAAATATGGCCATGTGCTGTGCACACTATAATTCCAAAACTGTGATGCCAAAAAAATATACATATTGCAACATGTAAAAAATACCTCTCATTTTACATGGAAAGATTAATAAGAGATTAAAAGAAATAATCAGTGACCATCTTTCAGATCATAGGTGTTCATAGGTTAGTACTAGGCTAACTGCCCTTGTGAGCCATTTTAAGCCTAGCCAGTTATCCCCTGTGAGATTCAAACCCTGTACCTTGTGTTTGTAAGGCAAACACCTTAACCATTAGGCCACCCTCCCAACTAATAAAGGCTAATTGCCCTTGTGGGCCATTTTAAGCCTAGCCAATTACCCCATGTGAGAATCAAACCCTGCATTTTGTGTCTGCAAGGTAAACACCTTAACCATTCTGCCATCCTTAGAAGAACAGTTAATACAAATGCTGGACATTATCGAGTAAAGGAGTAATATTAAGGCTGAGACTGAGAACAGGAATATAAATGGATTAATTTATTTACAGCCAATGAAATTCCAGGGCTGAATGGGAAAATTAGTATAAAAAAAAGAAGAAAATTATGTTATGCACTTAGTTCACTTAATAAAAATCAAACTGTAAAATATAACTATAAAATACGTACTCCAAAATAATCAAACAGAAAATAGCAGGTAGTCCACAACTGAGTTAAAAATGAAATATCCTTTACTGAAACAAACAAACAAGTAATTGATTTGTGAGGGTCTTTCATGGTTTTGCTTAGTTTGTCTGCCACTGGTTTGCTCTTACAAAAAGTAATGTGCTTGGGGATTAAGGAATGCTGAAAAGCTAACTCCCACATGTTCATAACCATCCTACATATTGGTCACAGCCTTGTGCTACTAGCTTGTTGATGTAGCACATTGCTAATTTATTTATTTATTATTTGTTTGTTTATTTATTTATTTATGTAAATTTGTTGACCGGGAGTGTCCGACTGGACGTAGGTCCATTTTCAGCGGAGGCCCGGGGAGAAAAGCTCCACAGTAAAATAAACAGACAGTAGTTACATTGGATTACATAGCGATTAACAATTTAACATAGCAAATAGGAAATGATGTGCTTTGGTCTGTCTGAAAAATGTATAGACCTTGCAACTTTACCCTTACAGGAATGCCATCCAAAGGAACGCTGAGGTGCCTTTAGATACAGAGTGGCTAGGAAGCTGAGGATGTAGGAACTGGCACCAATATCCAAAACTACACCAAAGCACTATACAAGCTTTTATACAGATGCATGGAATCAGGAATACCCAACATGACTAAATCATCCTCCGCAAGGAAGAGTAAACCTGTCTGGTGGACATCTGCAATAAATAAACTCTATAACAAAAGGAAAAAAATTGCTGTCTTAAGACCAAGAAGGAGCAGGTGCCCAATTGGAAGCAATGTCTCCTTAGCCTGAACATGCAAATAAGAGAACTAGTGAAATCCTTCAAAGCAAACTTCGAGTCCAAATTGGCCACATCTACTAGAGACAATCATAAGGCCTTCTTCACATATGTCCACAACCTCAAAGGAAGCACCCAGATCTGTTCAGAACTGGTGGTCAAGGACACCACATATGCAAATGCCATAGATATAGCAAACTTGCTGGCTGACAGATTCAGTGAAAACTTTGCCCCTCTGTCCCCCCATCAGTAAATCAGGACATCCCCAGTACCTGCCCCTTCCCCTTATATGTAGGGAACAAGTCATCACTGCTCTCTCAAAGGCATAAAATACAGCCTCCATGGGACCTGATAACATCCCAGGCTGCATCCTACGTGAACTCAGGCAGGAACTTGCAGCATCATCTGGCACCCTATTCAACCAAAGCCTGAGTACTGGCTTCATCCCAGCTGAGTGGAGGACAGCCAGTGTCATCCCTTTACACAAAGGTGGAGCATTCACTGATCCCAGAAATTATAGACCCATCAGTCTAGCTAGCCTGATCTGCAAGGCCACGGAACGGATTATCATGGACCTCATTAACAAGGACATTGGCAACCTCCAAACACTTGATCCCACACAGTTTGACTTTGTCAAGGAAGGGCCATGTCTGCTAAATTTGGTCAACTTCTTTGAGACAGTCACCAAAGCCATGGATGAGGGGAAGATGGTGCACACCCCCTACCTTGACCTGGCCAAAGCCTTTGACACTATTCCCCACTTGGGCATAATAGTGAAACTGTCTTAACTAGGCATCAATCCTTATGTTACCAGATGAGTAGCAAATTGACTCACTGACAGAACTCACGTAGTCAAAATAAGGGAATCCACCTCAAGCGGGATACCCGTAACAGGCAGCGTACCCCAGGGTTCGGTCTTGGGGCCTCTGTTATTTGGGATATACTTTACTGAAGTGCAGGCCAAAACCAGTGGTCTATGGCTGACCAAGTTTGCAGATGACTGCAAGCTGGTGCTGTCATCAATTCCCCTAGTGATGTGGACATCCTCCAAGAGGGTCTCACTCAGAAAAATGACTGGTGCCAGAAACATGGCCTCAAGCTGAATACCAAAAAAATGCATCAACATCCCCTTTGGGTAGAGTGAGATCCCCACAAATTATTACATTAATAACAATGCCCTAAGCACGCACTCAGTCGTGAGGGATTTGGGCAGCCAGGTTGGTAGCAACCTGACTTTTGATCACTGTGTTGCTTCCATTGTACAGAAAGCCTTCCACATAGCCCACCTCACAAGTAAGGCTATCTCATCCAGGAACATGGAGGTCATAACATCCCTGTATTCTTCCCCTATAAGGCCCATTATTGAGTACAATGCCCCTTTCAGCATGTACCTCGCAAAGCACATGCAGTAGCTGGAGAGACCACAGAGGTTCCTCACCAAGAGAATCCAGGGCCTCAAACATCTACCATACATAGATAGGCCAAAAACCCTATCCCTCTACTCAGTTTCATAAAGACTCTTCAGAGGTGGCCTCTGTCTGGCATACAAGGTGATCACGGCCCCCACTTTGATGGGACTGCTGCATACCCGCAAGTCAAGCTCCACTCAAGTAACCCACACGTGCGGCCTCAACCTGGTCTGTGACATCAACAAGACTTGTTGCTGGGACAGATTTGTGTCCCAGAGACCCCCCCATCTATGGAACAGACTCCCTCTCCACATCAAGCAGAGTATCTCTTTACCCCTTTTTAAGCGCAACCTGGATAAATGGATGGGAAACAGAAAATATACCCCTGGGATTCCACCCGTGTCCCTGCTGGACAGGGGCATCAGGTGCCGATTTGTCTAAACATGGGCTAAACTCTTGGCTAGGCTTATAAGGGCCTCAGGGCCAATAGCCTAGTAACATCCTATGATCCTGTGATCCTATGAACCAGGATTGACTGCCTGTAGCAGCTACTTAGCTGAGGTTAGAAGTCATCTTTTCCTACTAGTACCATGTCTATAAGTGAACACTTTTTTTTTTAATAGGTATCATTGGTGGCTGACTAGAAGAGGAATTTGTTTCCCTTCAAGAAGACTTCTCCAGAGCACATCCAGTAGTATCCCCTAGAAAAACTCCATGTAAAGATAGTTCTCCGTTGCTCAGACTCAGACACTGGAAACAGCTAACAAGAACATGGTTAACCCTCAGTTCATGGTGGCCTAAAGAACTACACCAAAGGAAACTGGAAAACTAAATGAGTGGTCTGTGGAACAACAAATGGCCACTGCAGGTGTACCCACTATCATCTGAGGCATATATTTAGCCTGCATAGACAGCAAGGTCTCTAAGATAAGTTATTTTTTTCTAGGAAATAAAGACGTTGCATCAGCAGGAGCAGGATAAGCATCTTTACTGTGACCAAGGAAGATTTTTGAATGTGGTTAAGATCACTGGAATGAGGTGCCTGGAAGATACGTTGTCAAAAATCTACACAAGCAGCCCACTTAAGACAGAGTACCCAAAACACTGTAATACACAAGCAGTACACTGAAATCCTGTCAAAGACCCTTTAAAAAATAAAAAGGTGATAGAAATAAACTGCAGATAAGCTGTCATCGCTTGAACTCTCACAACACATGCCCAGTAAATGTACAAAAAGTATATTAAAATCCTGTAAAAACTCTGAAGTGAAAAACTACTCAAACAAAAAAAAAAATGTCAGGTAAGTTGACAGAGTTACATAAGCACTACACTGACATTTTCTCTACCCAAATAAAACTGTCCCACACAAACTTTTATAAAAAAAAAAAATACATAAATTGGTTTGTATAAGCAATAAAGTTCTTTATCAAATAAGCCCCTAACACTAGCCAACACTAAACATAACAGTACCCTCCCCCCAGACATAAAACAGATGTTAATTCAGAAATACCGGGTTTATTAAAAGGTCAGAACCATTTTTAAAACAAAAAATAAATACATATAAATGTTTTCTGTGTGAAAAGGTTCCTCAACGGGAACCTATTTTATATAAATTGACTATGCTAAAGCATTGAGTAAAAAGGTCACACAGGAAAACCAATTGGTTAAAAAACACAAAAAGAAAAATCTAGCAAAGCTAGACTTTCCACTGTGTGATACCTTAAACCTCTTGTATCAGAGGCAACATGGGATATATGTAAATTACCCTTTAAGGATATCAGGTGTTTCAGCTAAATGGCAATTCTGAATGTCCATGACTTTTTCCTTTACTTTTAAGTCTATTTATGGACAATTTCAGGCGAATGTCACGCTTTCACTTACTGGACATTGCACTAACACTGCATTTAATGAATCCTGCATGTTGGTATTCTGTGCTCTTGGCCTTGGCACTTCTGCTGTTCTGTTTTACTTGTCTGTACGTTTATGGCACAGCTCTAACTCCTGATAGGGATAATGCATACTGGGCAAGCTCATACTCTTCCTACATGGGTGGTTAGGCACAAAGTCACTTACACATTCACACACACACACACACACACACACACACACACACACACACACACACACACACACACACACACACACAGACGCACGCACGCATGGATGGTCTACCTAAAATCCAGCTAGACAGCAAGTTCGATGGGATGTAGGGATGTTATCTTAATAATGTGACTCACTAGTATTTGAAGGAACTAACTAAAAAGGCTTATTTAGTGAAGTCAGGCACTAAAGAGAGCATATGGCTTATGAATGAAAAGAATATGAGCTAATGACAGCATTCAATAAATGGACCTTTGAGCACATATGTTCAAAACAAGTGTTCTCAACTGCTACTTGCTCACAATTTAACAGAAAGTTAACCTGGTTTGTGGCATAGAGGAATAAAACCTGGAGTATGACACAAACAACCTGAGTTTGATTAGTAGCTTGGGTGTTGGAAAAGTCATGGACTGGATGGGGGCAGTGAACAGAATATACTGGTCCTCTTGCCCTAAGGGAGGGACATTGTAGTTCCCAGTTAGCCAACAACTCCTGTTCTAGTGGAGTTTGCAGGACAGCAATGGAAGTGCTCTGTGATCCCAAGTCAGAAATGGTAGTGTACATAAATACATGTATGGAAATATGCACTCAAAGAGGGGATGGTGTAGGGTACCCCTACTGTGACAACATTATACATCAGCTGCACTCGTGGCTAACTGTATGATGCCCTCGGCATGGACCGTCCTCACCCCAGTGAAAGGAAATGAATGGGCAGTGTCATCATCTTAATGGTTAAATCCAAATATCTGGTGCAGTGCAAATAACAGAACACCAGAAGCCAAATGGAAAACGCACCAAACAAGCCTGTATACGAACTCCGTTTATTGCAATAAAAACACACCAAGATTAAGCGCTTTCATCTTTCACATAGAAGACTTCATCAGAAAGGGAGTCAAAAAATGTATAAAAAAATGTAACAAAGCACAGGTTCATCTTTCCTACAAAAAGAAAGGTCAGTATTATCATTTTTACTTTATCTAGAACATTTTCACTTTATCTAGAACATTCAAATGCAAACTGAGGATTTGTATCTCTTCTGTCAGCTGGAATACAGTGTGCATATGCACACGCACACACGTTTGATCAAGGCCATCCAAAACAACATTGACATTTCATGTAACACATAAATGTTTATAAATGTGCTCTTCAAAACCTCTCATCCTCTAAGAGCAAGAAATCTGGACAAAGTCATAAATAAAAGTGAGACAAAGCCCAAAAATAGGGAGAATTTTTAAATATCGCTCTTACAAACTTAGAAAGTTGATAAAAATGGACCAAAAATATGAGGCAAAAATCTGGACATGCTGCAAAAATCTGTACAGTTCAGCGGTATCTTACACATGTCCACCAGATGGCACAGTTTAGCTACGTCAGGCAGTTAAGGTGCTGCTGTGGAGAACATCAGAATTTCTTCAGTTGAAAAAAATCCTGGCAGTCACGTCCATAAGTTACATAAAAAGGTAAATTTTGATGACAGATATAGTCCATGAGGTGTGTTTCTTTTTAATCGATAAGCTACATCTAGAGCTAGTTTTCTGGTTACCGTCTATATGCAATTTGCATGCAATGACAATAAGCATGTCTAAAATAGAAAGCCACAACAGTCACAATGAGGAACATGAGAGACCAACACTCTGATGCAGTTTCTAAAAAACACCCAACAGCCTAGCATAGGTCTTGTTACAGACAGCAATCTACTTTTAAATACAGTATAATTATAACGGTTTGACACTGTGTGCCTTTGCATTTCACTCTTAGGACTTTCCATTGCACACTGTACTTGCCACATTCAGCTCATTTTAGCACCCCTTCTACCTTAGTTTTCCACAATATAGTAGCACCATGCAGCTTGTTTTATTGCTGCTGCAATGTACAGCACTAATTAACAGTGCTACTGCTATTGCTTTTAATATCTATCTGCCAATGGGCAGAGGAACTTCAAAATACCTTGTTCTATGTATGGGTCCCCTCAGATTTTCTACATATGAATTCCCTTTATTCTCATTAGGAGTAATATATAATTATTGGCTATGAGTTTGGCAAAGTGATTAAGACAAGTTAATTAAAGCAACAAAAGGGAAATTAGCTAGGCTTAAAATGGTCAGCAAGGGCAGCCAGCTTAGTACTTACCTATGAACCTATATAAAAGTCAAAGAAAAATATATTGAATGGCACATCACGATAGAGTGCTATCTCCTTTATATCTGCAGAATCTCATGGAGTCAGTCACTAAGGATGATGACACCTCCAGTTTCTATGCATTATGTGTCTGGTTTTAGTGCTGACTAAATAGTAGCTATTTTATGTAATAACTATGACAAGCTAATGTTCTGAACAATGTAATGCATATTTTTATTGTTATCATTTGATCAGACTTCATTTGTGAGTTTGTGTTAATGAACCAGTGCACTTTAAGCAAGAAAATAATTTGTTTTATTTGTGCAGCAAGCATCATATAAATTAATTACTTTTTGTTATGTTTTATATAGCTAGAGTACCCCGAAGTCCTGGAACAATATTTGTCCCCTACAAAGCATAATAGAAAATAGGTGCTGCTACACAACACTACATTGCTGTGCTATGCATGTTCTTTACTAGTATTTATAAAACGCATTAAGTTCACTGTGCACACAAGGTTTACTTATGCCCCTCTTTGAACTCAGACTCATCAACTCATTGGGACCACAGTAAACAAAATGGTTATTAAAGTAAAAGAAATACACCACACCTATGAATAGAACTGAAGACGTTTGTTTAAAAGTTGTATACCTTTTCATCAGGTAAGGAATAAAACATTTATGATACTTTGACAGTACCTGTTGTCAAGTTTTTATAAGCAAAACAAACGAGGATAATTTATCGTCTTAAAAGAATACCCTGCAAGAAGCATATATACACTTGATACTGTAGGCTAACAAAGAGCAGTAATTTTACTGGCCCTTATAAAGAGATGAAAAGGTCACTAAATACAAATCTGTGCCTAAAAATAATGCAAATTACTTAGGAAACATAAAATATTACAATATGTGCTATATTATCACAAGGCACCAGCAATTTCTGTGTCATAATTCGCACAGAGAGGGTCAAAATTACCTCGCGTTCCTAATGCTGTCATACACCAGTTCATTTCACTTCAGTAAAGTACAGAGAGCTTGTTTAGCCTCGCTCATGTGTAATTGCCCTAGCTCACTGTAAACTCTGGGCAGCTCTAGCTGGCAGGCTACACCCATTACTACCTGTTCTTTCTTCAACTTCAGCTCTGCAAGAAGTACTTCCCACATTTAAAATAAATTTCCCAAGATGCAATGTGTAACGAAGTATCCGAAAACACCGAATAAAGCAACCAACGACAAAATATGAACAATATCTAGAAAAGTATACATTGGTCACACACAGCTGTAAAAAATCATTTAATATAAAAAATAAATGAACAAAGGTGAGCGCTTTCACGGATACAATCTGCTTCTTCAGACTTATAAGTCTGAAGAAGCGGACTGTATCTGTGAAAGCACTCACCTTCATTCATTTATTTTTATATTAAAGGAGGTTTTTTTACAGCTGTGTGTGACCAACGTATACTTTTCTAGATAAATTTCCCAAGATACCTCATGCACAACCATAGCAATTAAGAAATCTCCTGTATAAATGAATAAATCGTGTATCTTTCTATTACAGTTGCTTTAATTGCTGTTTTCCATTTTCTTCATTTAAACCCATCCTTACATCATGTTCTATATCTGTAAATGTATGTATAGAATACTAATAATACTTATAGACATAATACTACTATGTTTAAAGCATGGGGCTGTTCTCAAGCATCAAATGAAAGGGGGGACTTGCCTAGTCAGACTTTCCTGGCAAACAAATATAAACAAATAGATAAATAAACCACCATACACTCCACTGAATACCACTAACCACCTCACTTGACACTATACATGCTCCATGAATCATAGCTGAGAAAATAAGAAAAACAAAACTGGGGTGATTTGGACCAAGAATGGGGGCCAAACAAACATCAGGCTTAAACACAAGTCAAAAAGCTTAACATATCAGTGCTATAACTCTCTCCCACATTGCTCACAAACCAACATATAACTAAAGGATGCATTGACTAAATCATCAATATACACTGGAAAATAATCAAATGGAGAGCTAAAGCATACAGTTACCCAGAAGGTCACAAGAGGAACGGAATCTGCTTCAATGTCTCCAGGGCTTACTACAAAGTTCACCTCTAACCCTGGCCAGGAATACATACTAGATCTGAGGAGACCTCAGAAGGTCACTACAGGGAAGGACACACCTCAACAGAAGAATGGGTATCCCTACAAAGGCATTACAGCCTGTTACTCAGCTCACCGCTGATCCATCCCCAGACCTGATGAGAACTGTAGGATACAACACAGCAGATACTCACTACAAGGACAGATCCAACTTCCACAAAAAGGATGTAGGTACTGATGACCCATCCCCAGACCACTACCAAGTCTGATGAGAGCTGTAGGATACAGCACATCAGATACTCACTACAAGGACAGATCCATCTCCCACAAAAGGATGTAGGCATTCAGAAAGTCATTGCAGTCTTCTATACAGTTATCCTGTGAACCATTCCATGGGTGCATACTGGATATTTAGTATTCAAAAAGGCTGCTGAAGGTAAGTACCCTTGTAGTTTTGCAGAATTTCATTTCAGCCTGCTACACATTTAAATGCCAATCAAACCCTGAGACCTCTATTATATCTGATTATCAGCAGTGGGTGATTTTACCCACTGTGCTTGCCTCTCCTACTTGTAATTCACCCATGTGTAAAATGAAACATAAATGCTGAGCAGAGTCCTCACCGGATCATTGTAGCTATCCAGCTTTACAGCTCTGCGGTATCACTCAGCTAACAAACCTAACAAGAGCAGACACAACCTTTAGCAGCCACAGCATACTGAATTACATATTCACAGCTGCACTAAGAAATGTCAAATTAGCAGCTATCAGTCATCACTTAATTACCGAAATCCAAGGACTAATAATGTTTTCCTGTTCCATAAACATGAAGAACTCCTAATATCAGATGCAACTTTCAAGTTCTGCACTCCACAAAATGGAACATTCCACATCAGCTGCCACTTGGTGGCAATGCTCTATTATTCTAGTTCACTGTTTTAATGTCTTAAACAGCATGGGTCCCTTACTCAAATGGCATGTCCAACTTAAAAATCTGTACTGGATCATGCTGCAGATCCAGGCTATGATGTCTCATGGAGATAATCTGTGGTCATGCTCCAGATCCAAACTGTGATGTCTCACGGAGATCATCTGTGGTCATGCTCCAGATCCAGACTGTGATGCCTCATAGAGATCATCTCTTGTCTTTCTTTAAGCATATCAGATGCATGACTAAGTGAAAAAGATAATTATCTTTACCACAAAAAAATTATTGTGCAACAATGTATACACTCTTAACAACTTAAAAACATTCTGGTATAATGTAGAAAATGTGGACAAGAAAATCCACATCTTTACCTTTAAAGCATGATTGCTTCTAAATTTGGAGATTTTTTCAAGATACAGTACAGATCTTCCTTGTAGATAGTTAATGGACTGGTTGCAACCACCCTGCAGACCATGACTATCCTGACTTCACTCTCCAAGTTATTTTGTTAGGTTTAGTGTATAAAATCATCATCATGTTGAAATCTGTCTCAAAGTCAATTGATAAAATGTTCCATGAGTGCTACTGCACACCTAATTGTAATACTATTTATTTATTTATTTATTTCCAGTTTGATTATATACATTTGGAATAATACTAATACCAGACCTTGATTCTAATATCTGGAAAAAAGTGTTTATTATACCCTTACTTAAAGAAGGAACATCAGCTCCATCAAACAGTTATTAACAATAGCTTTTACTTCCTTTAGCAAAATTCTAGGAAAAAGTGCACACTCATACTCACGTCATAGTTTCAAATGTAAAGATGACATTGATACTACCCCACTGTATGTCACACAGAATGTTTGTGACAATTATATTATCACAAAAATGTTTGATCTTCCATTTTCTGGACCTCTCCAAGCATTCAGTGCTGTTGATCATATAATGATTTTTCATGACCCGAGCAACTACTGCCTTTTCTGAGTTCTAGTAAGTGGTTAAAAAGCTATATTGAAGAAAGACATTTTTTGGTCATATGGAATGATAACATTTCACAACCACCTGTAACTGTTGTAGACACTTGGTGTTTAGAACTAGAACACCCCTTTTTACTACCACTGTGAATAACACTGTCTATAACTGTGAAGAAGCAAAACAGTCCAATACACGAATGATGCTACAGTCCTTGCAAATAATTTAACTCATCAGAGCCTAGTACCTGCAGGTAATTCTGTAGTTGCTTCCTACTAATACCTCTAAGTATCTAATATAACCTGTTCATATTTGCATTAATAAATACAAACCCATGATACATGCAAGTTATTGAAAGACGGCATTTTAAACTTTACATGATGAGCAATGCCCCTGCACTGATATTTGATCCCTGGCTATCACTGCTAAAAACAGAAATGTATTGTTCTTCATATACTATATATTTATGGGGTCATAATTTTCATATTTCTCTAAATTTTCAACAACCTAGTAATGCGAACAGAACAGCTTAGCCTCACAGGAAAGCTCTTGGATGATCCAAATCCCTGACTCTGGGACTCTCTGTACTATGTGAGATAGTAGGCTTAAATAGGCAGACTTTGCTGGTGAGGGTGGCTTTGGCCTGTGTTGCATTTTGGAGGTCTTTGAGGTTTAGGCAAGTTAAATCTTTAGAACTTAAACATATGAAGGCTTATCCGTAGTATGACAGTGGTGGTGAGGTGTGGCGTGTGGTACACTGTTGAAAATCCTGATCTCCAAGTTGTTTGCGTATGAGATTTTGGCTTCCAAAACCATTACATATGTATGTCTCTCACACAATGTGTTGTGCTGTTTGAGTAAAAGATGATCATCAGAAAGCACAAGACATTTCTTACATTGCCCCAAAATACCCATCTCAATCAGGCAGCCTACAGAATCTGTGGGGAAGTGCTGATCCATCTTTGGAGTTCCCTATAACTAGACTGCATGAAATGGGTTGCTGTTGGGATGCAGGGGTAAATTTAAGTAGGCTTACTAATGAGCAGTGAGGGGGTGTGCCAAATTTCTTAGGCTGGGATATACAGATATCATAGGCAGGCCTTACTGCGGTTCAGGGTAAGATTTATTTTGCTCTGTGTGGGTTACTGATGATTCAAGTTTAGATGGCCAAAGTTGTATGGATTAGGAAGACTTCCTATAGAGAAAAAGGATTTTGCACAGCCAACCCACTACAGATGGTGTCCAACAGCAGTGGTGCATGCAGCACAATGTTTTTATTCCCTTTTTGATGAAAAGTCTTACAGATCAAGGCTTTCCACACTTCTCAGAGTCCTGAGTAAAAGACCAGAGTGAGTTCAGTTCAATGCAAGTTACAGGAGACAAACTACAGTGGAAAACAATCCAGAAATCTAGTCAATGGTGCTGTGTGACTCAGAATATGTAAGAAATCACATTTATCTCATCACTATGACTTTTATGGTACATATCTAAGGTCCCAGGTAGGCTACAAATTCAGGAAGACTTTTTTTTAACTTTTATAGTGGAATCAAGGCAATCTGTGGTTACTGTAGCAACCAAGAGTTAGCAGTAGGGAAATCAGTACTTATTCAACAGTGGAAGGCTATAACAATGTAACAATTAAAGAGAAGGAAAGCCAGCAGCAGCAGTTGTAACAAACAGAAAGCTCTATAAATGTAGTTTAAACAGGCAAGTAATAAACTGAATAAGCTTTTCAACAGAGTTTGCAAATAAACAGTTTTTATGGGCACAAATCCTGCAACAAAACTCACAACACTGCCACTATTGTAAAAATACAACTGCAACTGGGGTTAAAAAATCTGTTCTTCAAAATTTCACTTGCAACTAACCAGCTTTTTATCTGTTTCTTTGAGCTCAGCACTTGTTCAGAACTCATTATAAGCACTAAATAAGTTACAAATTACTACAGCACTCAACTTTCCTCACTTGTCTAGAGGAAAACAGCTTTTAGTACTTAATAAATAAGCACCTATTCAGGCATGTCTAAAGGTCAGCTCCCTGTGTTTTCTCCTGTCTACCTGATGAATCTGGGCATCTTGGGACAATGCAGCAATTGCCTCATGTACACAGACAACCCTCTCCTCCTATCACCCAACACTACGACCTGTGAGAGATGCACTTATATAGCCAAACTGGAAGCAAAGCTCTCTTCACCAAAGACTGGCCTAGACAGTCAAAAGGAGAAGGTAAACATTTGCACTGCACCGCACTCATCACATAGTCCCTCAAAACCTACACCACCAAAACACACACACAGAAGCACAAAGCATACACCTACATTCGCGGAGGTTCTCAGTACAAATCTACCCAAACAACACAGACCTCCAAAGCAGAAATGCAAGCAACCTCCACCCCCCCAACACAACCCAAATGACACATAGCCCACATACTCAGTGTGCCACTCAACTACAGCCCATAATGCATAACATACCCAACACTCTAGTCATAGGTGACTCTATAGTCAGGCACACTGATGTTCCACTCACCAGGCTAAACAAGGAAAAAGTTACTGTCAGCTGCCTGTCAGGTGCCAGGATCTGTCACATAACGCATGCACTCAGGTCACTCCACAACAAGTACAAACATGACTCTGTCATTGTCCATGTTGGTGGTAATGAACTGAGATGTACCTCCCTGGACTACATGAAAAGAGACATGGAGGAGCTCTCCGATCTTGTAGCCCAGGCAGGTATGACCCTAGCCCTGAGTAGCATCCTGCCATCACCCAGAATAATACCACAGTACAAGGACAAAATGATTGACTTTAACAATTGACTAAGCTTCTGGTGTCATTCTAAGGGAATCCAGTATCTGTCTGCCTAGGATGACATGATCAACAGACCACGCTGTTTTGCCAGAGATGGCCTGCACCTGTCATCCTTGGGATTCTGGATACTGGCAAAGGCTCTTGCCACCCCATAGTGCCTTTTTTAGGCAAGGTTCAAATGACAAATACACCACCGTAACAGGTACAAGCAAGCAAAATCTGAGAGTAATGCTACTCAATGCTAGAAGTCTAAACCTCAAAATGCACTCACTCGAGACACTCCTTAAAATGGAGAACATTGACTTCTGTGCAGTGACAGAGACCTGGTTCAAAGCTCCAGAAAGCACCCCTGCATTACCAGGCTATAATTCATACCACACCTTTCGGCCACCAAACCAGGACCGAAACACTAAAGGTGGAGGTGTGTCCATATTCATTAAGGATGTCCACACCTCCAAGCTAGCTGCTCAGCATAATGCATCCCAGATTATCCAAGTTCAACTAACTCTGGGCAAAACTGCAATCCAGACTGTAGCTTGCTACAGACCCCCCACCATGTCCCAGGATTCTCACTCCTCTTTTTTTGATACACTGGAAAATATTAAGGTACAACCCAACACTCTAATAATGGGTAATTTCAACTACCCTACCATTAACTGGGAAAACTGCTCATGTACCAACTCTTTTGCTCAACGTTTTCTGGAAATCATCAATTCCAATGCCTTGGATCAACTTATCCACACCCCCACCAGGGGCAGCAATATCCTAGACCTGGTCATCACCAACATGGGTGGCCGGTGTTCCATACCACAGGTCAGCTCCTCTTTGGTCAGATCCGACCACAAGCTAATAAGCCTAGACATCCACATCCCACTCCCACCCCCCATTAGGGAAACAACCATAAAAAATTTCTCCAAAGCCAACTTCACACTTCTTAAGACAGAAGTGGCAAACTTCACGACACCCATGCAGATGGACAATAGAGGTACGACTGCTGAATCCTACACAAATGCACTTTATAAGCACTTACACGAGTGCATGGATCATGCTATCCCTAACAGAACCAAGATGCTATCCTCCAAAAAAAGGAAGCCAATCTGGTGGTCTTCTGCCATAAACAAACTCTACAACAGAAGAAAGAAACTGTTGCAAAAAAGAGTAAAATCCCATGATTGGAGGAACTCCCTGGTCAGCCTCAGTAAGAAGCTGAGATCCCTCATAAAATCCCCCAAAGCTAGTTATGAAAATAAAATTGCCACTGATTCTAAAGACAACCACAAAGCATTCTATAGCTATGTCAAGAATCTCAATGGCAACACTGAGATCTGCTCTGAGTTACAGCACAATGACACTAAATATACAGAACCAACTGATATTGCCAACATCCTGGCAAATAGGTTCAGTGCTAACTTTACCCCCCCCCTCTCACCCCCTAAAGGGCCCATCTTTATACCGGAAGAATGCAAAGTTCCTGTAATCATGGCTGCACAGGTAAAAACCTCACTCTCCAAAGCCAAGAACACAGCATCCATGGGACCTGACAACATCCCAGGCTGCCTTCTACATGAACTACAGAATGAACTGGCACCCCACCTAAGTACAATGTTCAATCATAGCCTCACCTCAGGCTTTGTGCCCATTGAATGGCGAACCATGACAGTTATCCCACTCCACAAAGGGGGGCCACAACAGACCCCGGGAACTACCGCCCCATTAGCCTGATGAGCCTAGTCTGCAAGGCCATGGAACGTATCATCATGGTACTCATAAACAAAGACATTGCAGATCTCCAAACTCTGGACCCCACACAGTTTGGGTTTGTAAAAGGCAGATCATGTCTCCTAAACTTGATAGACTTCTTTGAAGTAGTCACCAAAGCCATAGATAAGGGTAAGGTGGTTCACACAGCCTATCTAGATCTCGCCAAGGCATTCAACACCATCCCCCACTCTGGAATTATAGATAAACTCACTAAACTAGGTATAAATCCCTATGTCACAAAATGGGTTGCCAACTGGCATACTGACAGAGCCCACACTGTGAAAGTAGCAGACTCCAAATCAGACTTCAGACCAGTGACAAGTGGAGTACCAATGGGTTCAGTCCTGGGTCCTCTCCTGTTTGGTATCTACTTCTCTGAAGTACAGGCTAACACAGAAGGTCTTTGGCTAACTAAATTCACAGATGACTGCAAACTAGGAGCCATAATCAAAACTCCTAATGATGTGGACATCCTACAAAAGGGCCTCACTGAGCAGATGCCTGGTGTCAAAGACATGGTCTCAAGCTCAATGCCAAAAAGTGCATTGTCATCCCCAATTACCACATAGGCGGTAGTCTACTTAACACTGAAAGTGGGATAAGAGACCTTGGGACACAGGTGGACAGTAGTCTCTCCCTTGATAATCACATCGCCACAGTGGTCAGAAAATCCTTCTACGTGGCACACCTCATCACAAAAGGTTTCTCATCCAGAAAAAAAGAGGTCATTGTTCCTCTCTACTCATCACTCATTAGACCCATTATAGAGTACAACGCCCCTTTTGGTATGTACCTCACAAGACATCTACAACAACTGGAAAGGCCGCAAAAATACCTCACAAAGAGGATTACTGACCTCAAACAGATGCCTTACGCAGACCGTCTCAAAAAATTCCAGCTTTATTCTGTCGCATATCGCCCACTCAGAGGCGATCTCTGCCTAACATACAAAGCTATGTCAAACCCAGAGCTGCTGGACATGCTCCACTTAAAGAAATCCCAATCACTCTGAGCTACACGCTCTAGGGACCTAAACCTTGTCACCACAATAAATGGAACATGCTGGAGGGATAGATTCCTGTCCCAGAGACTTCCCATACTCTGGAAAAGACTACCTATCTATGTCAAACAGAGCTCCTCATTAGCATTCTTCAAGAAAAATCTTGATGATTGGATGGGTAATAGGAAATTCACCCCGGGGATCACTTCTGTGGTTCTGCTTGACAGGAGCACAGGAAAAATATTTTTTTGGGTGGCGAAAGCCAGGGTACCTTTTTGGCTAGGCTTGTACAGGCCCTAGGGCCAATAGCCTAGTACCTACCTATGAACCTATGAACTAAAAAGAGAAATTACAAGTAAATGTAGTTATGGTAAAAATGCAGTGAAACATGGATAAATGTGTATATGAGGCACAGATAGGTGCCATAACCATAGGGCGAAGGGGAGGGAGTGCCCCCACCCCCCCCATAATTTTACAGCTGCAAAACCTGTAAAGACATGGAGGATGTGAGCATGCATAGAATTTAATCACAAAAGTCAGCGGCTCCTGCCTGATCACATCATAGCTGCCAGACTCAACACCCACAGTAAGCTTAAGGCTGCTAGTGCTTCATTTAGTTTATGAAGGCTGCAAAAATTACAGTTTTGTACCTACCATAAATGTAGATGTTCGAGTGTTCACCCTGCTGCAGTCATCACACTTGGGTTATCCTGTCGTCAGGCAGTCTTGCAGTCATCTGGAATTCCAAAGTCTTGGTCCGGCGTCAGTTACTGTCACCTCTTCCCTGACGTCAGTGCGCCAGGGGTATATATAATGCAACCAACGCCATTTTCTTCAGTTTTTCTTGCCCCAGATGTCAGGTACCAAATGGAGTAACCACTGCACAAACACAAAATCCCTTCAGCTATAAGCAAATACATCAGTAAGGCACAGAAGAGATGTAGCCAGTAGATCAGAGGGGATGGAGGGAGGGTAACCTGGACTGCAGCAGGGTGAACACTCGAACATCTACATTTATGGTAGGTACAAAACTGTACTATGTTCATCATGTTACCCTGCTGCAGTCATCACACTTGGGTTGAATCCCAAAGCTAAGGTAGGGGGGAGGTATCTTAGAGGATTAGTGGAGGCAATAAGGCCCTGCAGAACTGCAGTGGCGAAGCCAGCCCTGGACTTAGAGTAAAGAGGTAAGTTATAGTGTTTGGTAAAGGTGTGTACTGAACTCCAAGTTGCAGCTTCTAAAATTTCCTTGGTTGGGACCCCCATGAGAAAGGCAGTAGAGGTAGCTGTTGCCCTGGTAGAGTGGGATCTAATGATAGCAGGAACTGGTTTCACATGATGGGTATAGCAGAAACGTATGCAATGACCTATCCATTTAGAAATGGTTTGCTTTGATATAGCCTTCCCTTGAGAAGCTGTAGCATAGGATACAAAGAGCTGGTCAGATTTTCTGAAAGCCTTAGTTTTGTCCAAGTAGTAACGTAGCTGCATGTGAATGTCCAAGGAATGCAGGAGTCTCTCTTTGTTCTGTGGATTGGGGAAGAAGGTGGGTAAGTGGATGGTTTGATTTAAAGCTACACTGGAAACCACCTTAGGCATAAAGGAAGGATTAGTTCATAGAGAAACTCTGTCTTGATGAAAAATGAGGAAAGGTTCCACTGCCATTAGTGCCTGTAGCTCTGAGACTCTTCTAGCTGAAGTTATTGCAAGGACCAGGGCAGTCATCCATGATAGGAACTGAAGATCTGCAGAGAAAGCTGGTTCAAAGGGAGGTAGCGGTAGTTTTTTCAGAACAAAGTTGAGGTCCCATGTTGGTGTAGGAGCTCTCCTGGGTGGTCTAATGTTTTTTGCCCCTCTGAGGAACTGCCTTAGAAGAGGATGTGAAAATAAAGGTGGATCCGTGTTGTAGTGAGCTGAAATAGCTGAAGCATGGATTTTAGTTGAGGAAAAGGAAAGTCCTTTGTGCAACATCTCAGCTAAATACTGTAGAATGTAAGGCATGTGAGGCTGAATTGTGTCTTGGCCTTTAGCCTGGTTCCAGGCACAAAACCTTTTCCATTTGTCCGAATAAGCCTTCCTGGTGCTTGGCCTCCTGGCTTCCAGAATAACATCCAGAACTGCTTGTGAAAGAGGAGCTGGTTGGATGTTTAGTTGATTTGCCATGCAGCCAGATTTAAAGTTTTGAGCTGGCTGTGAAGAATCTGATTGTTTTGTTGTGTGAGCAAATGGGGTATTTGAGGCAATATCCATGGTGGGTTGTGGGCCATATTTTTCAATAGCGGATACCAGTGCTGGCGTGGCCAGTCTGGGGCTATGAGAATCAGTTGTGGTCTCTCCTTTTTGACTTTCAAAAGAACCTTTGTGAGGAGAGGCAATGGAGGGAAGGCATATACTGTCAGGTTTTTCCAACTGAAAGAGAGAGAGAGTCCACTTTCCAAGCTTGATGGTGAAATGTCCTTGTACAAAATTTTGTCAGTTGATAGTTTTGAGGACTGGCAAACAGGTCTATGTCTGGAAGGCCCCATTTTTGAATTATCATTGCAAATATCTGTGGATCTAGTTTCCACTCGTGGGGATCTTTGATGATTCTGCTGAGGTTGTCTGCCAATGTGTTCTTCTGTCCTGGCAGGCATTGAGCTTGTAACTGGACTTGGTAGGCCAGAGCTGTGTTCCATAAGATCATTGCTTGCCTGCATAGAGGGTAGGAATGTGTACCCCTTCTTTGTTTATGTACCACATTACTGTGGTGTTGTCCGTCTTTATTGCAAGTTGTCCTGGATGTAATAGATCCTTGAAGGCTGTCAGAGCTTACTGTACAGCTAGCATCTCTTTTTGATTTATGTGCAGATTTCTTTGATCTACAGTCCATAGGCCTTGAATGCATTGTCCTGCCATGTGTGCCCCCCAGGTGTAGTCTGAAGCATCTGTTGTGATAGTTTGCCTGGCTGGGGGCAAGGTGAAAGGCTGACCCTTGTTGAGGTGACATGCCTGTGACCACCACAGAAATTCCTGTTGTAGGCAGGGAATGAGAGATATCATTGTGTCCAAGCTGTGGCTGTGTTGAGACCATACGCTTTTTAGGTACCACTGTAATTTCCTCATATGCAGCTTTGCAAATGTTATTATTAGAATGCAAGATGCCATGAAGCCCAAAGCCTGCAGAATTTTTCTTGCAGTTAATTGGGTCTTTGTTGCCATTGTCTTGAAATATTGAGTCAGCTGAAGTTTCTTGTCTGGCGTAAGATAAGCCTTCTGGGCCGTTGTATTCAAGCTGGCACCCAGGAATGTCATTTTTTGTGAGGGTACTAGTTTTGACTTCTTTTCGTTTACTGTGTACCCCAGGCAGTTTAGTAGATGCTTAACAAAGGCCAGATGATGTAAAAGAATGTCTTTGCTTTCTGCTTGGATGAGGCAGTCGTCCAGGTATGGATATATTTGAATTCCTCTTTGTCTGCAGTATGCAATTACTGGTGCCAGGCATTTTGTGAAAACTCTGGGTGCAGTAGATAAGCCAAAGGGCAGTGCAGAGAATTGGTAATGGGTTGAACCTGCAATGAAACGGAGGTATCTTCTGCAACTCTGTCTGATAGGGACATGCAGGTATGCCTCCTTGAGGTCCAACGTTACTAGCCATGCTTCCTTGCCCAACATGGGAAGTAGCTGCTGTAGTGTTAGCATCATGAATTTGGGTACTTGTAAGTAAGTGTTTAGAATTGAAAGGTCCAGAATTGGTCTCCAGGCATTGTCCTTTCTGGGCACTAGAAAGAGTCTTGAGTAAAATCCTTGGCCTTGCTCTCGAGTAGGTACCAGTTGAATGGCTCTCATGTCCATGAGAGCTGTAATTTGCTTTTGTGCCTCTGCCCATTGATTTTGTGGCAGGTTTGGCATTCCTCTTTTCATTGGCAAGGTGTGAAAGTGGAATCTGTATCCTCGTAAAATTATGTCTAGGACCCATTTGTCCTTTGTGACAATGTGCCAGTTGTCTGCAAAAAGTGTGAGTTTTCCCCCAAGGGGGCTGCCAAGAGAGTACTGCTTGGTCAGATGAGGTGCAAGTCATTGAGTTTGCCTTCTGGTGGATTGAGACCTGTCTTCTCCTCCCTTCTGTGTTGTAGTGTCCCATTGGCGAGGTTTATACTGGGCTTGTGATTGTCCTCTGCCCCTTGGGTGTCTGTATTTACCCCTCTGTGGTCTGTCAGTGGCTGGAAAGGACCAATTTTTTGTTGGCCAGTTTCTGCTGAAGCGAGGGGGTTGTACTTGTAGGAAATCTTTGACTGTCTGCATAGATTTTGCCTTATCTTCCATTTTCTTTAAAACTTCTTCTGCTTTAACTCCAAAAAGGACATCCTGCTGTAAGGGAGCATCTAGTAGTTTTGCTTTAACATGATCAGGCAGAATTTGTTCCTTTAACCAAGCATACCTACATATAACAGACCCATTGACAGCTGCTCTGCAGGAGGCCTCCAAAGAATCAAACCCACATTGTAAGGTATGTTTGCCCACCTGCTCAGTGACGTGCAACAGATCCTGTACTTCTTTCAATTCAGATTGTTGAGGGAGAGTGGCTATTCTTTGCTTTAAATGAGAGATTAGAAATTGCTGATACTTAAGCATGTGAAATTGACAATTCAGTGCCCTCATAGCTAGTGTGGCTGAGGTGTAAACCTTTTTCCCCCACTTGTCTAGTGCTCTGCAATCCCTCTCAGAAGGTACTGGGTTTTTAGCCATAGAAGCCTTAGCCCCCTTGGGACCCTGGGAGATTGTCTCTGGGTCAGCTACAGGGCTTTTGTAAAGAAATTTGTGGGACTCGGGCACTCTGTAGTATCTGTCAGGCTTAGCCGGAGCAAGAGGTAGAGAGTCTGGGTTGAAAGTGGATTCCAAATAGACATCATCCACAATGTCCAAAACTGGTGGGATGGCAAGTGGTCTGTGTTGGGGGAGTAAAAGAAACTCTCTGAGCCTTTTCTTTGAATCAGAGTAGTCCTGACCTTCCCAGTGAAAATGTTCCCTCATAGTGTGTAAAGTTTCCCCAAAAGAGTAGTCTTCAGGAGGAGAAGCTGAGGGAATAGAGTCCTCAGCATCAGAATCTTCATAAGGAGAGAAGGAGTAGTCTTGATCCTCAGAGGAGTCTAAAGAAATGGACATTTGCTCAGAGGATGCATAATCTTCCTCTTGTCTAGGCCTTTTGTCAGGAGGGGGCTGGGAACCCCTGATTAAAGAAATCAAATCTTCAGCCATTTTGAGCATCTGTTTCTTAGGCATGGGGCCTTGAACAGGAGACTGAAGCGCAGTCCTTTTAGATTTAGAAGGAGTCTTCAACTTAGAAAATGTTTTAATGGTGAGAGTCGTCGGTCTGAAAACGCCTTCAGAAACCGATGGCGTTTCTGTAGCACCGACATCTTTTGTAGCAAAGTCGTCGGAAGGGCCTGAAGTAAAAGGCTGCGTCAGCCTGGTACATTCTGTCAAAATTTCCGTAGCGGTCTCGGGTTCCAGATCTGCGGTAGTCAGGGGCTGTGTCGGAGCCTCACTGAGGACTGGAGAACCGGAGACCAGATCAGCCGAGGCCTCGGAATCTGGCTTAGGCCTGGGCTGTCTGTCCTTATCCTTGTGTTTTTTGTGCACGCCGGTAGTCGGTTGCTCCGACGGCATGGTGTTGTTAAATTTCCTACCGAAGTAGTGTTGTGCGAAATCAAAGCGTCTTTTAATAGTACGCTTATTAAACCTAGCACAAAACCGACAAGTAGTGACGTCGTGGTCTGGGCCTAGGCAAGGTATGCAATAAGAATGAAAATCCTTATGAGGTATTTGCTTCCCACAAGAAATACAATTGTTAACTTTTTCTGGCATCGGTCTGAGGCAAGAAAAGTTTCCCCAATGGGGTACTTAGCTTTATAGAAGACTTTGGTCTGAAATTCGAATTCGAAAATCTCAGGAGTCGGCCGACCGGCACTTGTGAACTGCTTCTGCTTCGGGCACTGCACGGCAAGAAAGACTGAAGAAAATGGTGTCGGTTGCATTATATATACCCCTGGCGCACTGATGTCAGGGAAGAGGTGACAGCAACCGACGCCGGACCAAGACTTTGGAATTCCGGCCGACTGCGGGACCGCCTGCCGACAGGATAACCCAAGTGTGATGACTGCAGCAGGGTAACACGATGAACATCTAATGAAACTGCAGGTGCTCTGTTTAGTTTGTATATAATGAAACTGCTGGTGCTCCGTTTAGTTTATATATAATGAAACTGCTAGTGCTCCGTTTAGTTTATATATAATGAAACTCAGTTTATATATAATGAAACTGCTGGTGGTCCGTTTAGTTTATAAATAATGAAACTGCTGGTGCTCCATGTAATTTATATATAATGAAACTGCTGGTCAGGGGCGGCTCATGCCATCAGACTGCTGGACTGCAGCCCCCCCAGCACGAAAAAAGAAAAAAGTACTTTTTTAAAATAATTTAATTTGCTTAGTTACATATTAATTTTTACTGGTTGTCTCTTATTAGCCAGCTGCTATACGCCGACTGACTCATCTGCGAGTACGAGCATGCGCACTTTCGAGTTCCGGGTTTTAAAAAAAGAAGTTTTGTTTCTCTTTCTCTAAAAGAGATCCACTCCAGCGCTGCAGTCCGGATTAATGAATGAAGGCATCAGTGTGATGCCCAGCAGTCTATGCAGTTTGGAACCGCATAGAATTGGAAGGGGCTCGGACTGCCACGTCCACAGGCATGTACGTGACGTGGATGGGCTAAATGGCTGTTGATTGGTTCTCGCTCTCTTCCCGGGCTTTATGTGCTGGGAAAAGAGCGAGAAGCAAACAGTTGCAGCCAGTTTAGTAAGTAAACTTGTTTGTGGTTGACCGGTTGTGGATTTTAATTGCTTGACGGCCTAATTTCGTTCGCTGGAAGTGACACAGCTAAAAAAGAAGTACAGAGTACATTATTTTCTTCTTGGTGGTATGTGTAACACAGTACAATATGTAATCAATATGATGTGTAAAGTATAGAGGAATAAGTGTTTTTGTAGAAAATGCATGTCAGATTTTTTGGAGAAGATAGCAAGGTAGCATTGCTAAGGGGCGGCTGTGGATAGAGAGACAGAAAGCTGACTGAGGAATGCTGTTTTTTTTTTTTTTGTTGACATGCTGTTACTGTAACTATGTTTCAGAAAATTAGGGTCCCTGACAACTATATGGTAAAATGGGAAAGATTGGAAGAGAGCAGGTTGAGAGAAGAACAGAGTTTTAATTTTTTTTTTTTTTTTGTGAATTATGAAAGTGGAAAGAGATATGAATGCATATATTTCTAGAGAACTAGTGAAGAGGTACAGTTAGTTACTTAGGAAGTGATTCATTTCTCTGGTGGTTTGGACGCAATATGCAACAGGAATTTAAAGGAATGTGTAGTCCTTGGTACTGCCTTAAATATGGATTACCAAAGATAATGTTCTTAAACGACACTGTTGGCCAGATTTAATGCCAGTCTAATTGCTTCCTGAAGCACATTACAAAAACATACTCTGCTGGCAAGTTCACACCATAATACCGTTCCTTGCCATGTTATTTACATTATTAATTTTCATTTGAAGCAGGTGTGTTTAATCTCTATTCTTCAGTTCTGTTGGCAACCCTTTTTCACTGAACTCGAGTTTGGGGAATCACACAGCCCCACTTTACTTGCTGTGTTGTTTAACAGCACTATATACATAGAACAACCTGCATGATGTTGGAGGTACAGTGCAGTATGTAATCCTTCTAGTTTTGTGACAGAACAAGCACTTTCCATGTATTAGAATTAAAGTAAAGAAGGTTCCAGATCTGAAAATAATGGCACTAATAAAACTGAACCATGGAATTCATGGGCATAAATCCCTACGTCACTCAATGGGTTGCCAACTGGCTTACTGACAGAACCCAGACTGTAAAAGTAGCCGACTCCAAATCCAGCTCCAGAAAAAGTGACAAATGGAGTGCCTCAGGGTTCAGTCCTGGGGCCACTCTTGTTTGGCATCTACTTCTTTGAAGTACAGGCCAACACTAAGGGACTCTGGCTAACAAAGTTTGCAGATGACTGCAAACTGGGAGCCATTATTGAATCCCCAAATGATGTGGATATTCTACAAAAGGGCCTTACAGAAACAGATGCCTGGTGCCAGAGCCATGGGCTCAAGCGTAATGCCAAGAAATGTATAGTTATCTCCTTTGGAAAAAAACATGTACCCATGAACTACCACATAGGTGGCAGGACACTAAACATCGAAAGTGTGATGAGAGACTTAGGGACACAAGTGGACAGTGGTCTCACTTTCGATAACCACATCGCCACAACAGTGAGGAAATCCTTCCATGTGGCACACCTCATCACTAAGGGCTTTTCATCCAGAAAAAAGGAGGTCATTGTCCCACTGTACTCATCCCTCATTAGACCCATTATAGAATATAATGCCCTATTTGGTATGTACCTCACAAGACATCTGCAACAGCTGGAAAGGCCACAGAAATACCTCACTAAAAGAATCACAGGCCTAAAACAGATGCCATATGCTGACCGTCTAAAAAAACTCAAGCTATACTCTGTGGCATATCGTCTACTCAGAGGCGATCTCTGCTTAACATACAAGGCCATGTCAAACCCTGAGCTGTTGGACATGCTCCACTTAAAGAAATCCCAATCCCTCAGAGCCACATGCTCCAGGGATCTAAACCTTATCACAATGAACAAAACATGCTGGAGGGATAGGTTCCTGACCCAGAGACTCCCCATACTCAGGAATAGACTGCCCATACATGTCAAGCAGAGCGCCTCATTGGCCCTCTTCAAAAGGAACCTTGATGATTGGATGGGAGATAGGAAATTCACCCCGGGGATCATGTCAGTCGCCCTGCTAGACAGGGGCCTAGAGAAGTAAGGGCCGATAGCCTAGTACCAGCCTATGAACCTATATATTTTTTATCTTGCCATGATTTACTGCACTTCCTTAAAGCTACCTGCAGCAAAATAAGTGTTCATTCCTAATTTTATTTTTTTTTACTCTTGTCTGTCCTCATGGGGGCAGACATTGCGATCCTTTGGAAAGCTAAATCTGTCTCAATGTACAGACTGTGAGAACAAATAGCCCTGCCATTTGTTGTCAAACTATACTTCCATTC
Organism: Protopterus annectens; assembly: GCF_019279795.1. NCBI lineage: Eukaryota > Metazoa > Chordata > Ceratodontiformes > Protopteridae > Protopterus > Protopterus annectens. Next base: position 1,781,630,534 of record NC_056735.1, read on the forward strand.
ACTTAGAATGGACCACCTGAAAAAAATGCCAAGTTTGAGAGTCTGCAGCTCGTGTCTCATTGACTGGTATGTGCTGAGTTTTACAAATGTTGTTCCTATTGATGTACTACACATTCTCTGAAAGAAACTTGCAAAAGTGTCAACAAATTACTGAGATAAAAAAGACTTTTCGCAAGGAGCAGTTTTGTAAGTTTCAATTCCTGGCCAAGTTACTCCTCCCATCTCCCCCCTTCAATGGGCTACAGTCTTACATTTCCAGCTTGGGTAGATTCAACTATTTTGTCAGCTTTGCATGACAACAGACATCAAAAAAATCACAGCCTGGTGTGCCACTAAAACTGTTCCCTTATATGTCTCTTCACTTCTGAATAGTTTCCCCAGGAATAAAAAAAAAAGCATACACATCAGTCCAGAGTTTGGGCCAATCTATCCATTTCTTATTGTGCACACTAAAACATTCAGTTTATAATGCATTCTGGCTGCTGACATGGTTATCTTTTACATAGTTCTCTTATAACATAACCTGAACTTATGGTATTCAATGCCAAGCTTTACAACAGTTCTCAGTTTCTTAACAATGACCTCCCAAGCCTCTGATGTGACCCAGTACTTTGTCAATATACTGTTAATACATAGATTAATACAAATATGTGCACATACGACACGTACAATAATACACACATACCATCATTAAAACAAGATAAATACAATATAAATCATATCAATATAGTTATGATTTCTAGTTTATGACCCCGTTTGTCTATGGAAACTTCTTTTTGAATGTATGTTCATGCAGTTGTATATTTGTTGTATATTATCTTGTTTAATTGTTTCTCAATATTCTAACCACTGTGTATGCTGCAATTGTAAAACTCTGATTTTACTCCTTTTATATTTTCTATGCTCTTTGTACAAAATAGCTATGTTTGTATAATTTATTTTTATTATTTTTTTATAATTGTTTACTATGTATCTTGAGCTTTTCTCCCCCAGCCTTTGCTGAAAACTGTCATCTTGTGTCCAGTCGGACTAACCTGGTAAACAAATGGAAAATAAATAAAAAATAAAATATACTAAGAAAATCAATCAATATACCAAGAAAAATCCAAAACTTAAGGAAAAAAACACAGAAGGAAGGAAAATGTTTCCTTGATGCTGTCATGAAAATCCCACTCACTTATTCAGATATTATGGGCAAACCTATACATATATATATATATATATATATATATATATATATATATACATATATATATATTTATTATAACATATATAATACATTAGGCAAAACAACATACCCAGCACACTAGTCATACGTGACTCTATAGTCAGGCACACTGATGTCCCACTTACCAGGCTAAACAAGGAGAAGGTTACCATCAGCTGCCTGTCGGGTGCCAGGATCTGCCACATAACCCATGCACTCAGGTCACTCCACAACCAAGTACAAATATGACTCTGTCATTGTCCATGTTGGTGTGAATGCCTCCCTGGACTGAAAAGAGACATGGAAGAGCTCTCCGATCTTGTAGCCCAGGGGGGTATGACCCTAGCCCTGAGTAGCATTCTGCCATCGCCCAGAATGATACCGTAGTACAAGGACAGAATGATTGACTTCAACAATTGGCTAAGCTTCTGGTGTCATTCTAAGGGGATCCAGTATCTGTCTGCCTGGGATGACATGGTCGACAGACCATGATGCTTTGCCAGAGATGGCCTGCACCTGTCGGCCATGGGATTCCGGATACTGGCTAAGGCTCTTGCAGTCCCTATAGTGCCTTTTTTAGACAAGTTTCAAATGTAACAGGAGCAGGCAAGCAAAAATTGCGGGTAATGCTACTCAATGCTAGAAGTCTAAATCTCAAAATGCACTCACTCAAGGTACTCCTTAAAATGGAGAACATCGATACCTGTGCAGTGACTGAGACCTGGTTCAAGGGTCCAAAGAGCACCCCTGCACTACCAGGCTATAACTTATACCACACTTTTCAGCCACGTAACCTGGACTGGAACACCAAAGGCGGAGGTGTGCCCATATTCATTAAGGATATCCACACCTCCAGGCTAGTTGCTCAGCATAATGCATCCGAGGTTATCCAAGTGCAACTAACTCTGGGCAAAACTGCAATCCAAATTGTAGCTTGCTACAGATCCATCATGTCTCACTCCTCTTTTCTTGATATACTGGAAAATATTAGGGTTCAAACACCCTAATAATGGGCGATTTCAACTACCCCACCATTAACTGGGAAAACTACTCATGTACCAACTCCTTCACAACACTTTCTGGAATGCATAAAGTCCAGTTCCCTGGATCAACTTATCCACACCCCCACCAAGGGCAACAATATCCTAGACCTAGTCATTACCAACATGAATGACCGGTGTTCCACACCCAAAGTCAACTCCTTGTTGGTCAGATCCAACCATAAGCAAATCACCCTAGATATCTACATCCTGCTCCCACACCCCATTAAGGAAACCACTGTAAAAAATTTCTCCATAGCCAACTTCATGCTTCTTAAGACAGAAGTGGTGAACTTAATGACACCCATGCAGACGGCCAATACAGTTACGACTGCTGAATTCTACACAAATGCACTCTATAAGCACTTACATGAGTGCATGGATCGTGCTATCCCAAACAGAACCAAGAAGCTATCCTCCAAAAAAAAAAGGAAGCCAATCTGGTCGTCCCCTGCCATAAACTGTACAACAGAAGGAAGAAACTGTTGCAAAAGAGAGTAAAATCCCATGAGTGGTGGAGCTCCCTGGTCAGCCTCAGTAAGACGCTGAGATCCCTTATAAGAGCATCCAAAGCTAGCTATGAAAATAAAATCGCCACTGATTCTAAGGACAACCACAAAGCATTCTATACCTATGTCAAGGATCTCAATGGCAATACCCAGATCTACTCTGAGTTACAGCACAACTGCATGAAAATTACAGAACCAACTGATATTGCCAACATTCTGGCAGATAGGTTCAGTGCTAACTTTACCACCCTCTCACACCCTAAAGGGGCCATATCTAGACAGGAAGAATGCAGAGTCCCTGTAATCACAACTACACAGGTAAAAGCTGCACTCTAAAGCCAAAATCACAGCATACATGGGACTGAACAACATCCTACGCTGCGTTTTACATGAACTTCAGAACGGACTGGCTCCCCACCTAAGCACCATGTTCAATCATAGCCTCACATCAGGCTTTGTGCACACTGAATGGCGCACAGCAACAGTTATCCTACTCCACAAAAGGGAGCCACCACTGATCCCGGGAACAATCGTCCTATTAGCCTGATGAGCTTGGTCTGCAAGGCCATGGAATGTATAGGTTCATAGGTAGGTACTAGGCTTTCGGCCCTGGAGCCTATACAAGCCCAGCCAAAAAGGTACCCTGGCTTTTACCACCCAAGAAAATTATTTTCCTTTGCCACTGTCGAGCAGAGCCACAGAGGTGATCCCCGGGGTGAATTTCCTATTTCCCATCCAATTGTCAAGATTTTTCTTGAAGAGTGCTAATGAAGAGCTTTGTTTGATACAGGTATGTAGTTTATTCCAGAGTATGGGAAGTCTCTGGGACAGGAATCTATCCCTCCAGCATGTTCTGTTTACTGTGGTGACAAGGTTTAGGTCCCTAGAGCGTGTAGCTCGGAGGGATTGGGATTTCTTTAAGTGGAGCATGTCCAAAAGCTCTGGGTTTGACATAGCTTTGTATGTTAGGCAGTGATCACCTCTGAGTAGGCAATATGCGATGGAGTAAAGCTGGAGTTTTTGAGACGGTCTGTGTAGGGCATCTGTTTGAGGCTGGTAATCCTCTTTGTGAGGTATTTCTGTGGCCTTTCCAGTTGTTGTAGATGTCTTGTGAGGTACATACCAAAAGGGGCGTTGTACTCTATAATGGGTCTAATGAGCGATGAGTAGAGGAGAACAATGACTTTTTTTTCTGGATGAGAAACCTTTTCTGATGAGGTGTGCTGCATAGAAGGATTTCCTGACTACTGTGGCGATGTGATTATCAAAGGAGAGAATACTGTCCACCTGTGTCCCAAGGTCTCATCACACTTTTGGTGTTAAGTATACTACCGCCTATGTTGTAGTTCATGGGTACAGAGTTTTTACCAAAGGGGATGACAATGCACTTTTTGGCATTGAGCTTGAGGCCATGGCTTACCAAGCATCTGTCTCAGTGAGGCCCTTTTGTAAGATATCCACATCGCTAGGAGTTTCGATTATGGCTCCTAGTTTGCAGTCATCTGCGAACTTTGTTAGCCAAAGACCTTCTGTGTAGCCTGTACTTCAGAGAAGTAGATACCAAACAGGAGAGGGCCCAGGACTGAACCCTGTGGTACTCCACTTGTCCCTGGTCTGAAGTCGGATTTGGAGTCTGCTACTTTCACAGTGTGGGTTCTGTCAGTGAGCCAATTGCCAACCCATCTTGTGACATAGGGATTTATACCTAGTTTAGTGAGTTTATCTGTAATTCCAGAGTGGGGAATGGTGTTGAAAGCCTTGGCAAGATCTAGATAGGCTGTGTGAACCACCTTACCCTTGTCTATGGCTTTGGTGACTGCTTCAAAGAAGTCTATCAGGTTTAGGAGACATGATCTGCCTTTTACAAACCCGAACTGGGTGAAGTCCAGAGTTTGGAGATTACCAATGTCTTTGTTTATAAGTTCCAGGATGATATGTTCCATGGCCTTGCAGACCATGCTCATCAGGCTAATGGGGCGGTAGTTCCCAGGGTCCATGGTGGCTCCCCCCTTGTGGAGTGGGATAACCATCACTGTGTGCCATTCAGCAGGCACAAAGCCTGAGGTGAGGCTATGATTGAAAAAAAATAAACAGCCTCTGCAAGGCTCGAACCCAGGACCCTGCACACCATAGCTAAAGTGATTTACTACTAAGCCCTGTCAGATATCATCATGGAACTCATAAACAAAGACATTGGTAACCTCCAAACCTTGGACCCCACCCAGTTCGGGTTTGTGAAAGGCAGATCATGCATCCTGAAACTAATCAACTTTTCTGAGGCAGTTGATGAGGCTAAGGTGGTTCACACAGCCTATCTTGACTACGCCAAGGCTTTTTACACCATCCCCCATTTTGGAATTATAGCTAAACTAGGTATAAAACCCTACGTCACAAGATGGGTAGCCAACCGACTCACTGACAGAACCCACACTGTAAAAGTTGCAGACTCCAAATCTGACATCAAACCAGTGACAAGTGGAGTACCACAGGGTTCAGTCCTGGGACCTCTCCTGTTTGGTATCTACTTCTCTGAAGTACAGGCTAACACAGAAGGCCTCTGGCTAACAAAGTTTGCAGATGACTGCAAACTAGGAGCCATAGTCGCATCCCCAAATGATGTGGACATCTTACAGAAGGGCCTCACTGAGACAGATGCCTGGTGTTAGAGCCATGGCCTCAAGCTTGATGCCAAAATATGCATTGTCATCCCCTTTGGTAAAAACTCTGCACCCGTGAGCTACCACATAGGTGGTAGTCTACTTAACACCGAAAGTGTGATGAGACCTTGGGACCCAGGTGGACAGTAGTCTCTCCTTTGATAATCACATCACCACATTAGTCAGGAAGTCCTTCTACGTGGCACACCTCATCACAAAAGGGTTCTCATCCAGGAAAAAAAGAGGTCATCATTCCCCTTTACTTGACACTCATTAGACCCATTATAGAGTACAATGCCCCTTTTAGAATGTACCTCACAAGACATTTGCAGCAGCTGGAAAGGCCGCAGAAGTACCTCAGAAAGAGGATTACTGGCCTCAAACAGATGCCCTACACTGATCATCTAAAAAAACTCCAGCTTTACTCCATAGCATATCGCCGACTCCGAGGTGATTTCTGCCTAACATATAAAGCGATGTCAAATCCAGAGTTATTGGACATGCTACACCTAAAGAAATCCCAATCCCTCTGAGCTACATGCTCTTAGGACCTAAACCTTGTCACCACAATAAACAAGACATGCTGGAGAGAGAGATTCCTGTCCCAGAGACTTCCCATACTCTGGAACAAGCTACCCATCTATGTCAAGCAAAGTTCCTCATTAGCACTTTTCAAGAAAAATCTTTGAATGGATGGGAGATAGGAAAATATACCCTGGGAATCACTTCTTTGGCTCTGCTCGACACTGGCACAGAAAAATAACTTTCTTGGGTGGCATAAGCCAGGGAAACTTGTTGCCTAGGCTTACTTAGGCCCTTAGGCCGATAGCCTAATACCTACCTATGAACCTATTATTAGACTAAATACAATATTATGTAGCATTGAAATGAGCTGACATAAGGGTGACAGTTCATTATTTACCCATAAAGCAAATGTCAGAGTGGAAAAGTTCAAATAGTGGATAAAGAGGAGGAGGGGAAGAGAAGAAAGAGTGAGAAAAGTATTTGTTAGAAGTAATAATTAGGGTAGATATGGGAGGCAGGAGAAAAAATGAGTAAAAGCAACATTACAAGTAAGAGAAACTAAACCAAGGAAAAGAAGAGATAACATGGACAACAAGATTTACTGTGTGTGCGTGTGTGTGTGTGTGTGTGTGTGTGGGTGTGTGTGTGTGTGTGTGTGTGTGTGTGTGTGGAGTAAAACAACTATAAAGCAAATCTGCACTGATACCTGTTTGCTGCCCTGCTGAGGGGGACACTTGTGCAAGTGCAGTGGACTGGTCCAGTAGGAAGGGATGGCAGCATAACTCTCAATTTTATAGAACAAGAAATCTGGACAAGGCCATAAATAATAGGGGACAAAGGCCCAAAAATGGGACCATTTATAAACATTGCACTTACAAACTTAGAAAGTTGATAAACAGATTTTGCATTAGAGTGAATTTTCTTAAGGATATGAAGTCTGAAAATCAAATGCCTGTCAACTTTCTGACTTCAGTGTTCAATGATTTACCAGTGATTTGACAGAAAACTGCAATTTTATGAAAAACAGACAAAAAATCTGGACCTTCTTCAAAAATCTGTACTGTTGAGAGATATGGATGGGAGTCTTGAACCAACACCTATCAATCATTTTCATTTGTTTGCCAAAGCCATTACAGCAGTGTTTTGCAGAGAGGTGGGAAAAGCCTTAAATTTGACTGGTATGTTGTGTGGGTGTGGGTAGCTGTGTTTGTGGAAGGTGGAGGTGTGCCTTTGTAAGTGTGGTGCGAATGTTATGGATTATGAAATGGAGAGATTAAGAGTAAAATTGTGCTCAGTGAAGTCCCTAGCAATTTCATCACTGCTTGATTCAGACATATACATTCCCCTGTGTTTGTCAGTACTATGTTTGAGTGCATTGTTTTGGAGTGTAGTTTCACTGCTACAGCTGCTGCTACTCTTTCAATACAAGTATCTGCTTTGGAAGTTTTCTCCAGAAGTCTGTTGCTGAGAGGATGAGAGACATGCTACATGTATACAACTAAGACAAACTAGATAAAGAAATAGTAAGAAAAAGTACTAGGTCACATCAGAGGCCTGGGAGGTCATTGTTAAAAAACTGAGAACTGTTGTAAAATGTATCATTAAATACCATAAGTTCAGGTTATACTATAATAGAAAAACTATATAAAGATAACCATGTCAGCAGCCAAAATGCATTATAAGTTGAATATTTTACCGTGCACATTTTAAATGGATAGACTGGCCTAAACTCTGGACTGATGCGTTTGCTTTTTTTTTTATTCCTGGGAAATGCTATTCAGAAGTGAAGAGGCATAGAGACATACAAGGGAACAGATTTAGTGGCACACCAGGCTGTGATTTTTTTTATGTCTATTGTCATGCAAAGCTGACTAAATAGTTGAATCTAGTAAAGCTGGAAATGTGAGACTGTAGCCCACTGAAGGAGGGGAGATGGGAGGAGTAACCTGGCCAAGAACTGAAACTTGCAAAACTGCTCCTTGTGAAAAGTCTTTTTTATATCAGTAATTTGTTGACACTTTTGCAAGTTTCTTTCAGAGAATGTGTAGTATATCAGTAGGAACAACATTTGTAAAACTCAGCGCAGACCAGTCAATGAAACATGAGCTGCAGACTCTCAAACCTGGTAGTTTTTTTCAGGTGTTCAATTCTAAGTGAATTGAAGTCTAGTCTGACAACAAATGGTAGGGCTATTTGTTCTCAGCCTGTGCATTATGGAACAGATTTAGCTTTCCAAAGGAATCACGATGTCTGCCCCCATGAGGGCAGACAAGAGTAAAAACAAAATAAAATTAGGAATGAGTACTTATTTTGCTGCAGGCAGCTTTGGGAGGTGTAGTAAATCATGGCAAGATAAAAAATATATGTTTTCTTCATCATTTGCCTGTAGTGGTCCTTTAAGTTTGTAGTGATGGCTGGCAAATAGGACACTGACAGTTCAGAAGGGCCAATAACAGCTGGCTTTGACCTATGACAGGTACTGGTAAGAGGACCATGGTTATTCCTACCATGTGGAAGGCTGTTATATAAAAGTAGTGTAATTGTAAGTTTCACTTTCTGAAGACTGTAGAGGGATTAATGCTAGGGTTTTAGGTTTAGGATTGGTGTTACAGTTTTAGGGTTATTAACAGAGTTTTTAGGGTTAGGATTTTAAGTTTGGTTAGATTCACTAAAAGATTTTTTTTTTTTTTTTAATTTTCTAATTTCACTAAGCAGGTGTAATGGTTGAACCTCATTTCTCTCATTCTGAAAAACAGCTTTTGCAAAACAGTTATGGGTCTTGTGCTATGTTGTGACATAAAGGAGAGTGTTGTATAGGTTAAACTGTGTCATTGATACTGCACTGACATTACTCTGCTCTCTATTTCCCTCAAAACCAGCTTGGTAAAATCTTTAAAAACATGTTTTTAGTGTGTGCACAGTGCAGTTGCTAAAGTGTTAATAGCAAACATGAAGTCCTGCCAGCATATAGGAATGTTTAAAAAAAGCCAAATGGGTGAACTTGGTCAAGAAAACAGACAATGGGGAACATAGTATGGATTTTCCTGTAATCTAATATATACAGACAAAGTGCAAATGCACTGACACTCTTGTTACTAGAGTCAGAGCTAATTTGTAGTGGGCTGTTGGCTAAATGCTACTTTTACACCACGTAACCTTGTTTTAGTGCAAAAAAATCAAGATCAGATACTTTGTTCGATGAATAAATGCTTCAGTATGAAAGTGTTTAACTTTGATAAAAGGTCTGATTAGCATATTTTATGCAAGAGAAGGACATAAAACTAAGATAATACAACACCCTGTAATCAAATCACAGGATCACAGGAAACAGGTCAGGCTGTGACAAGTTCAGCATTTTCATGTTTACAAAGGTGATAACACACACAGGCTCTTTGCCTCTATATGCAGTTTATCATTCTTCTATCTCAAAAGAAGAACGTGTAAAGTGATTGAAGTTAGAAAATGACAGATGTTTGAGTTTCAGATTTCATACCCAACAGAAAATTCATACTGATGCAAGACCTACTACTTAACTTTATAAGTTTGTAAGAGCAATATTTAAAAATTGTTTGTATTTTTGGGCCTTTGTCCTACTTTTACTTATAGCTTTATCCAGATTTCTTGCTCTGAGGTTGAGAGTATATGAAATGTGTCAGGGGCTGGGCCATCACCGTCAGCCAGAGACATTTTTGTGACATACTTGTTGCACCCACTCCCCCATGTAGTGACTTTAGATGTGTCCAAGCAAGGCAAGGAGCAGTTATGCAGTTAGAGTATCCAAGGTAGACACAAGTACAGTCATGGCTTTTAATCTGTTCTTGATTTTGCAGAATGTTCTGGTTTTGTCATATTTTTATACTGTTTTATGCTTATTCAGAAGATGCATGTTGTTGGTTGGCTGCTTGTCTTTTTATACTTTATTTTGACTGGCACTCCAGTAATGTATTTAAAAAGTAACTTATCTTTTTATGCCTCGCAACCTTTTTGTTTCCATCTAGATATTAAGTAAGCTGTCATGTAGCCAAGGCATTGAAATATTTTTTTTCTTCTCCGCTTCATTTTGTCTTGATTGGACACTCATAATGATAGTTTGGCACACAGGGTAGCAGTGTATTTAAAGTACCAGTTTTTGTGGTTTTGAGCATAGTGAAAGAATGCTAGCAAATGTACTTTTTCTGTAAGAATAACTGTTTACACACACTTTGCAGTCTTGGTTTCTGCACCTAAAGTAGCAAAATGTAAGGTAGCTTGTTGAGGGACATAATATTAGCCTCATGACAGTATATGTATATATATGTATAGTTATAAATAATATAGAAAATTTAAAAGTATTTTAAGCAAATTTCTTGTTGATGAACAGATTAGTAATTGACGAATGCAATGGATTAATACACTCCAGTGAATCATGCTGGCTTCAGGCTATACCTGCCAAAACAATACTGAGGTAGTTAAACATTCATCTGGCCCTCTTTCAGACAAGACCCACTTCAGATGGCACCAACTTTTACAGAAAGGATGCAGAGTATACAAGAGATAAGAAATTATACACAGTGTTAAGACTCTTAACTTAAGAGCAGAATAACCCTTATTTGATTCTGGAAGATCAGAAGGCTGTGGATTCTATTCCCTCCCCAAAATAGCAGCCCAAAGTAAATGGCTTTAAGTCATAAAATTATTTCACACTCTTGAATAAAGTTTGCGACAGTATGTCTGTAAGCTGAACAGCTTGCTAGTTACAGCAGGAAGACAAGACTGATTTTTTATGGTTTTATGACAGTCCAGGTGTGTACCCTGCCCTGAGGATTAATGTTTCATGTGTTTTAGTGTACTTTGTTGTGATCATATTCAGTGGTTAGCAGCAGCAAGCAGTCAGTGACACATTTATCTAAGTTAGCTGATGTGCTTCCCTCTTAACAAAGGGCCTGAATGTGTTTAAGAACATAAGAGCAGAAATAAATAAACTTGTAGTGATAATAATAAAGCTGTGTTATATTTTACTTTGTTGTACTCTTTAACATTTTCCCAGAACAAGAGGTCTTAGTGTAATTAACAGTATCTTTTTTTTTGGTGGGGGGGGGGGTCATCAGCACAACTACTGCTGTTCTATTTTTTTGGCAGTATTGTCTGAGAGTACCTATAATTATAAGAAAATGAAAAACATAAGATTAACATTTTTAGTTAGGGTAGAATGCCTGGGCTTACATTATCTAAAAATAAATAAGCAGGCAGTGTACACATACATTGTGTTTAAATCAGTATCTGTGGTACTTCAGAATCAGTACATGTGAGGGGCGTGGCCAAGGATGAACACAGGATAGCAGCAGATTTCTTCAGCTCCACCAATTTCATTACACTGACAGGAATTAATTACTTAAAAATTAATTTTTGAAGTAATTTTCTTTCTAAATATGTTTGTTTTATATAGTTCTTGAACTATATCTAAAAAAGAAAGGAAATTTTAACAATATTCCTGTCAGAAATCACATTGGAAATTTTCCTGTCAGTTTATCAGTCTGAAATGAGTTCCAGTAAGACAAATTCTCAAGACTCCAGCATCAAGAAAGAACTTCAGTCTCTGATAACTATAATCCAGCAACTTACTGCCAAGATGGATAAAATGGATACTAAAATTGATACCTTCATAGTAAAAACTACAAAACAAATAGACTTGTTACATATAGACCTGCAACAACAGAAGATCCAGATGACAGGCATAGAAGAAGCTGTGAATGACATGGAAAATAGAACCCAAGAAGAGGAAATCAACATTGAGTTTCTGCTGAAACAAAATACACATTTACAAACAAAGCTGGATGACTTGGAAAATAGATCTAGGCAATAACATTAGGATTTTGGACTGCCAGAAAATATTGACGGTAACAATATTACTTCTTTTTTAACAACATGGCTCCCTAAAACTTTAGACTTACCAGAAGCATTCTCTTTTGGTATCAAAAGAGCACATAGATATATAGCTAATACTAACTCTAACAAAAACTATCCTAGATCAGTTATAGTTAGATTTTTTTCATCTTTTGATAAAGAGATGGTTCTTAAATCTGCTTGTGCTAAAGCTCCTGTTAAGATTAATGAGACAACTGTGCGTTTTGACAATGACTATTCTTCCTTGGTAATAGCTAAAAGAAAAGTTTTTCTGCCACTAATAAGGGAGCTTAAAAAAGCACAGTTTAAAACATACCTTCTGTTTCCTGCCAAGTTAAAAATCTTCCTTCCTGATGGTCCTAAAATCTTTGATGACTTAGACTCTGCTTTACTGTTTATCAAAAAAAATAAGATTTTGGATAAAATAGAGGAAATGGAATGGGCTAGTCCTTCATTAAAGAGACTGGCAACTGAAACTTCGTGGAAGACTTCTGAGAAGAAGAAGAGACTAAAGAACAAATGATTTGTTCTATGTTTTTTTTTTTTCTCTCATCATTTTACTTCATTATTAATCTTTTTAAATATAGTTCCTGCATTTCCAGAAAGCCACAAATGTTCTGAAAAAGATTTAATCAAAGTTATTCTCTGTGTGCAAAGAAATGTTTTGTTTCATAACCAGTCAAAATATCTGAGGAACTAATAACAAGCTATTATTCAATCTGTTTCTCTTTCTGAAAAAGAGAAGTAAGGTCAGTAATTTGATACATTTTTTTCTCCTTTTCTTCTTTTCTTTGTTTAAACAATGACATTCTATTTAGATTATGTAGTGGGTAAAGGGTGGGGAGGGCAGGGAGAGAAGAGTAATGAAAATATGATAAATGGAATAATAACATATTTATTCCTTGTAAAAAGTTTATATGTTCTTCAAATGCTATTCCTAATTATACTTTCTTGATTATACTGCTTATGCTTGTTTGTAAATAATATGTCATGCTTTAACTAATAATAATTAGAACTAAATAATAGTAAATAATATGTTTTATTTTTAACTCTATTAATATAAACAGTAAGTAATATTCCATTGTATATACTTCTTATAGCTTTCTCTTACATTTTTTTATTTCTGCCTTACACTCTTTTATTTACTACTCTCTTTTCCTTTCTTTATTCTTTCTCTTTATTTTTTTCTCATATTAATATATAGAAATGCTTTTGATCATATAGACACAGTAAATAATAAGATTTGCATAAAAATTGAGCTGGGACAAAAATATTGAGTTTTATTACCTATTAATAACTTTGGGCTTAATTTCATTTACATAGAGGCTGTAATAACCTGTAAAATACATCGTGAAGGTTTTGTCATGTTTAGATGCATTTACACTGCTAAATGAATGTTTGTCACTAGTTTTTAACAGGTTTCCTGCCAAAATGTTAAGGGAGACAATCTGGGATATGGGCTACCTCATGAACAGTGTCCATGAGCTGTTTCAAAAGCTTCAACTCTCAGAATTCTCACAGAGAAGCTGAAAGCAGTCAATCTGACCTTTGACCCAGATATCACACTGACACATCACAGATTCAGGAAGAACACTCTACCAGGAAGTAGAACTGATGCAAATGCGACTATGTGAAGGAAAATGAACTCTTTGACATTTAAATGTGAGTTATTTTATATAATTACTTAAATATCTATGTTATAATTCATAAAATATGTCAGTTATAATGATTTTAAATGATGCAGTTTCTTGTAGTAAGTAAATGTTTTATTTTAGAAGGCATAGAAAATGAAACTTTTATTCAAGTGTTTTTGAAAATCTACTTGACTGCAGCATACTAATCTGTGTTCAAAACTTATGTTCCAAACATATATATTACTATAACTCATTTAATTCATCTGATTGACAAGCATAAATAACTTTATAACTCTATCCTGGAAGAAATTGTCATGTGATACATTTTAAAGCAGTAGTATAGACATACAAAATACAGATGTTTTTTTTTTTTTTTTACAATAATGCAAGTGTTTCTGAGAATTTGCATAACTATGCAGTATGATTTATAACAATTTCTATAAATATAATATTTTATTCTATTGACAATAATGAGTATGAGTAAAATGCTCATATACAAGCAATTCAAGGTTTTTTTCTGGAAGCTGTTGACTGTATTTACATGACAGAAAATAGATGCATCTTAATATATGTAATGTCTGAACCATATTAGCCAAAGTTTTTGATTTAAATGAATGTTAGAACTTATTTTTACATACTTTGAATAAATTAATATGTAAATATGCCTTCCCCTTTTTTTTTTTTTCTCTCTTTCTTTCACTCTCTCTCCCTCTTTCACATCTTTTATTTCTCTCTCTCCTCTTGGTTCCTAATATCAAGTTTATTTGAATGCTATTTGAATACAAGTGTATTATATTACATAGATGTATATAGTAGTAGTATGAATCGTTTTTTTTAAAAAAAAAGTTTATTTTAGTTTATATGATGCTGTTTTATTAAATGTGTAGTCTTGTCTTGCTAGATAATTGAATTGAAAGCTGTTAATTTAAGTTAAATATAACCAGTATTAAATTGATAAGGTGGTAGCTGAGGTACTGCTGCTTAGGGTAGGGGGTTAACTTGAGTGGTAAATACTACTCTAAGTTGGAGTTTTTAACTCCAGGCTGGATGCAAGGTTTAATCCTTACATTATTTTCACTTGTTCATTGTTATATGTATATAGTTTTGACATCCACAATATATTTTATACATTCATTGTCACTACAAACAAAATTGAATCCTATACAAAATCCTATAAGAGATTCAATAAATACAGCTATATTTAAAGGTACACCTAAAGGAGGAGATGTAACATTACTTATGTTGTTATTTGTTATTTTGATCATAAGATTCTTAAGTTTTAAAATGCCAAATGACATCTTTAAAAGGAATTTCTTTAAACATTAATGGATTGAATAATCCGTGTAAAAGGGCAAGCCTAATAAGATACATTAATTTACATAAGGCCAACTTAGTCTTCCTGCAAGAAACCCATCTCTTGAAAAAAGATATTGATAAACTAGCCACAAACAAATATACAGTATTGGTTAGTTCAGAGCACACTCAGAAAAAAGAGGAGTGGCTATTTTATGGAATAAAAGTATGCCCATTCCTAAAACCATTAAGTCTTATCAGGATGACAAAGGAATGTTTTGTATGGTTACAATACAAATTAATGGGAAGACTTACACTTTAATTAATGTATATTGGATACCTGGAATTGGTATTAATACAGTGAAACATCATCTTGATAAGATCATATCATTCTCTATAGGAGATATTATTTTAGCTGGTGACTTTAATTGTATACTACATGAAAGTGATACTACCACTATAGGAAAAAGAAGAATTACATCTAATGCAAAACATTTAAATGATTTTGCTAATTCTTATCATTTGAATGATATTAATAATCAGATAGATTCAAAATCATTACCATACACCTTTTTTCTAACAGATACAAAACTTATTCAAAAATAGATAGGGTCTTTATTTCTAACCAGATGGTAACAGATTTAATTAATTCCAAAATCATTTCATGTCCTATATCTGATCATAATTCAATTGTTTTTGAATTCATGATAAAAATACTCATAATGTTCAGATCAAAAGGATACCAGCATACTTAACTCAACTAAAAGACTATAAAGAATATATACTTTCAGAAGTACAACATTTTCTAGACATAAATAATACTCCTGAAGTCTCCATTGTCTATGTTTGGGATGTCTTAAAATCATATCTATATGGACAAAGTATAAGATGGTATAATAATAAAAGGAAATCTTGGGATAAGGAATTGTTAGATATTCAAAGTAAATTAGACTCATAAACATAATAATAAAGAAAATATTATGGATAAGAAAGTCATTGAAGAAATAAACAAACTAAATGAGAAATACAAAGAAATTTTAACTCATAAAGTTAAAATAACTCTAGAGAAATACAAGTTTTGTCTTACTCAATAAGCCCCAAATACTTATATAGACTTAAAAATAAAACAAAAGGTTGAATAAACAAAACCATATCAAAGAAATCTTTTCTCTAAGGAAAAGAAGAATGTTTCTAGTCTACCAGAAATACTAGATGAATTTAGAAATCACTTTCACAATATTAACAATAATAACATTAACATGGAACCTAAAGATAAAATAAAGGAGTTTATAACCACAAACATGAATAAAAAGCTTAATAAACAACAGATTAAACTATTGGACAAAAGTATTTCATATACAGAGGTTATTACACAAATAAATAAGCTTAAATCAAACAAAGCACCGGGTAATGATGGTATTATACCAGAGATATATAAAATCCTTTCTAAAAGTACATATTCATTAATACATAAGGTTTTTATTTTGGCCCAAACTGAGTTAATAACCCCCCCATCTTGGCAATATACATTTATTTCGCCAATTTTAAAACCTAATAAAGATCCAACTAGATGTACTTCATATCGGCCCATCTCATTACTTAATGTTGATTATAAAATGTTTATGAGTATTTTTGCTGATAGATTGAAGACAATCATTCCCGGCATTATAGATATAAATCAGACAGGCTTCATTGTAAATAGAAATACTTTTGATAATATAAGAAGAACTTTAACATTAATTGATTTTGCAAATAGGAAAAAGAAAGATTTAACACTTATTAGTCTTGATATAAGTTCAGCATTTGATTCAGTAAGTTGGGACTATCTGTTTACCTTACTGAAGTGCACAAACTTCTCAGATGCATTTGTAAATCTAATTGAGCATTTATACAAAGGAACGTTGGCTTATATTAAGGTAGGAACATATGTTTCACAAAAATACCCATTCTTAAAGGTACAAAACAAGGATGTCCACTTTCTCCACTATTATTCACTTTAGTAATGGAGCCTTGGGCTAATTTGATCAGAAACAGTACTGACATAGAGGGTTTTGAAATAGATGAAAATACAACATCCAAAATTTAACTTTTTGCAGATGATGTTCTAATTACATCAGCAGGATCTAATTCTTCTATGCAGTCTCTATTTGATAAAATGATGAATTTTAAAAGTATTTCTGGTTTAATATTCAATGAAGAAAAAACTAAAATATTACCTATATATACACGAAAAAATATTCTCATTAGTGATTTTACTAAATATGTACCCAATTCAGGTCAGATAACTTATTTAGGTATAATACTATCTAAAGATATTAAATCTATTATATATAATAATTATAATACCTGTTTTCTTAATATACAAAATCTTTTAATACCTGGAATAATATGTTTTTTACTATGGAGGAGAGACTTACAATTATTAAAATGATAATATTCCCCAAGATTTTATAATTAATACAATCAATAATACTTCCACCTACAAAAATAATTATCAAGAAACTGAATACACTAATGCTACATTTCCTATGGGCACCTAATAGACCTAGGATTGCATTAAAGAAACATACTAATAGCTGGTCTCAAGGGGGTATTTCTTTTCCAGACTTTAATTTATATACTATCTCTTCTATTGTAAAAGTTATTACTTTATTAATAGATCAGTCATATGTCGCAAAATGGAAAGATTATTGGGAGCTAATTAGTATGCACTTCATGAAAATCTCCTTAACACATAAAAATATGATTGTAAATAACTCCATGTTATGGTTACTAAAGGAATTTTGTACTTCACCTATTACTCCTAAACATATGGTTTGTTACCCATTAAATATTATTATTAGCTATGGTAACTTTATATTCATGCACCCTAAGTATAGGGAATGGAATTTTATTATATTCCCTATAATGTATACTCAGGGTATGCTTTTGTCATCTACTTCTGAAGGAACTCATTTAGCTATAGATAATGATCTAAAGTACTGGTATCAGTTGATATCTGATAATAAAGTTAAAAATCTAGATTTCTTAAAACAAGAATTTGATCTAAGAGAAACTTGCTGGTTAGAGGTTCAGACCTTTAGACAACATCTCATTGATAGAATAGATCTAATGTCTATAACAGTTAAAGAATCTATTCCAACACTGATTGATTACTTGATATTAAATTTACAACATAAAGTTTCTGATAAAGGTAAACTTTCATACATACATAAAATTATCAGACAAGAAACTTTTTACAGTGTAGATACATACTGGAATTATTTCACTTCTATTAATGGGGACCCACCAAATCAACAAGATAAACAATATATATTGGAATCTGCCTATAGAACTACGTCTTCCATTGTCAGGAGACTTTATACATGGAAATGTTTACATAGATGTTTTTATACACCTTTGATGATGAATAAAATAAATAATTAAGATAATCTATGTAATAGATGTAATGTAGAAATTAATGCTGACTGGGCTCATATGTTTTATGACTGTATAAAATTGAAAGAATACTGGAAGTCAGTTAATGAATTTTTGCAGGCTCTTTTTACAGATAATTTCATTATTTCTAAATCTCTTATATTATTTAACACACCTGTACCTCAAAGTGTTAAAAAGGTTAAGCTTCCCTTGTTATGGTCTATTCTAGCAGTGGCTAGGAAAATAATAACCAGAAATTGGATTTCAGATACACCTCCTTCGTTCAATGAATTTAAAAATGTTATGAATATAGTGTGCCATATGGAAATAAACACAATTAGGTCAAGAACAACTAGAAAAACATCTTATTATATTGTATGGGATAATTTACAAAATTTGTTAAAAAAATCCTAATTTCAATAGCATGGTATTTTAGTTTAATTAATTGATATGATTGTAGTGGATGTCTTTGTAAATGCTTTAGTTGTTTTGTTGAATGTTATAATCATATCTATTTTTAATTACTTGTATAAAATTGTTATGATATTTCTCTTGTATGTTAAAACAATAAACCTGTTTAAAAAAAAAAAAAAAGAAACAGTACATGTGAAATGGAATGCCTGAAATATCATTTTTGTTATGTTTATTGGTCTGGGACTGGTACTCTGTATGCATCCTGCTTTTCTGGAAAATAAAATTAAAATATATTGTGCATAGAAATAAGGAAATGACTGCATTTGAAAATGCTTGGCTGTGACAATGGTTACAGTATGATGATATTTTGGCCATTTAGGAGACTTTCTGGAGGTTAGGACATCTGTTGGGGCATTTTGTATCATTTGCCAGAAATAGGTCACTGAAATGAAATAGTTTGTAGTTTACATCCACAGAAATCAATAGCATTAAACACTATACATCTGCACCCCCCCACACACACACACACACACAGACACACTGCCACCACCAAATAAAGTAAGATTATGTGCAAGTTCTTGGCTATTGTGGTGTGAAAGAAATGCAATAATGTAACCATGGAGATTTATTTTACTTAAACATTGTAGGTTGAAAGCAATTTCTCTGGGTAGGGAGTTGGGCTGGGGACAATGCTTATGTGTGAATAGCTGCAGTTCTGTCTACATTTGCAACAGTAATGTACATTTCACTGACGTAGGATCGACCAGAAGCTCTGAAATCTGAGTGTGGTTTGTGTGTGTGTGTGTGTGTGTGTGTGGGGGGGATTTTTGTTTTATAAAACCATGTTTTACTGTAAAAACTCTGGTAAATAAAATTAAATTTAAAATGAAATGTGTACTTGGCTGGTGCACACAAGCTGTGGTAGTGAGTCTGTCAACAAAATGAAAGTATGCAATGCACCTGTTAGTATTACTTGTACTTTAATCCTGACAGGTAAAATGCAGCTACTTCACTTAGGTAATGGGGGGGGGATGTTTGTGAATTCATTGAGGTGACTGGCCTTGCTTACTGTCATAGTTATGGCTTTTGCAAGATAACTGTTTATTTGGGTAAAGTCTGCTGTTGTGCAAGCCTGTAACTACCGTTTCTGTGCAATGGATTAAATTAATGCAGCCATTAAGATGCAGTTCATTACTGTTT
The DNA here is from genome assembly GCF_019279795.1 of Protopterus annectens. Taxonomy (NCBI): domain Eukaryota; kingdom Metazoa; phylum Chordata; order Ceratodontiformes; family Protopteridae; genus Protopterus; species Protopterus annectens. The sequence continues at coordinate 1,781,650,313 of NC_056735.1, forward strand.
TGCTTTCTGATTTCAGAGGTTCGAGACAGGTACTTTTGGTAGCCTGTCAGGATGGGGGACTTTCATGTCAGTGTTAGAATGAAATAACTGACCATTTACTGTTGTAATTCTGGCTTTGCAAAACTAATATGTCTGAGGGAGTAAGCAATATGCATACAGGCTGTGACTACTGTCTCTGTGCAGCAGATGTATTTTAATGCTGGAAGGATCAAAGCAGAAAGTATAGTGGGGGCAATGGAATGACTGCCCCTCTTAGTCCTGCAAAGCCAGAATTAAGACAGAATGTAAGCTGTGACAGTGTGTGCATCACAAATGCATTAATATAGTCTTTTTAATCCTGGCAAGGCCAAGCCAGATAGTTGGTAGGTCATGGCTGTGGCAGACTGTCAATTAAATGAGTGCTGTTTCTGAAGCTGTACTTTAACATGTATACAACAGTGGCACTTAAATAATTTCTGCAATATCTTCATTTCAGAGTTACAACAACTACGAGCTACGATAACCAGAATGAGTGAACAGAGTGTTACAGTGGCCTATCTGAAATCTATCAGTTTTAAAGATTTTACTCAATGAAAAGTTAAGAATCAAGAGGACTGGAAGACCCACACCTGATCTGAAGATGGAGTCTCAAGGTACAAGTAGGTCAAGAGCATACACACGCAGCTTCAGCAGGTGAGTGTATGACAAACACACCTGGATCTGTGGTTGTGAGGATGTACTGCTTCCCATGTTTGTTGTTCGGTGGAGAGTATGCCTGGACATCAAATGGTATGAATGACCTGAAGAGAATGGAAGAAAAGTCCAGAAAGCATGAACAGTCTGCTAAACATTTTGACAACCAAATGAGTCTAGCAGTGTTGGGAACTGTGGATATCAGGTCTCAGTTAAGTAGTGGATACCAGTTATCAGTAGAAAGACACAACAAGAAAGTGGAAGAAAACCGTCATGTTCTATCACTTATAATATACTACATCAAGCTGTGTGCTGAAGAAGTTGCTTTAAGAGGCCATGATGAGTCTGAAGAGTCACTGAGTGCAGGAATGTTCTGGAGACTGGTAGACTTCAGCTGCAAGTTTGATCAGAAGTTGGCTGACCACTTGAGAACTTCAACTGTTTTTAAAGGAACATCAAAAACTGTTCAAAATGAACTCTTGGACTGCATGCTAACAATATGCAGAGAAGAAATAAAAAAGGAGATTTGTACTGCAAAATTTGTAGCAGTAATTGCAGATGGAACCACAGATTTTGCTGGGCTATGGCAAATTGCTATTGTGTTCCATTACGTTGTCACTAGACAGGTGTTGGAACGTTTTTGGAGATACTTTACACCACCTGGACAGACAGCAGGAGATATTGCTGGTGTGATAAAACAACAGTTGAAGGAAGCAGTGGGAGACCAGCATGAAAAAGTGATTGCTCAGAGTTATGATGGTGCATCTGTTATGAGTGGTGTTCAGCATGGGGTCCAGGCCATCATAAGAGGGGAGTTTAAATATGCCTACTATGTACACTGCTATGCCCACCAACTTAATCTGGTAATGCAAAGAGCCACACAACAAAATACTGAAGCAAGGACATTTTTTTAACACGTGGTGGAATTCCAGCCTTTTTCAGTTGTTCAGTTCAAAGACAAACTGCTCTGGATAGTATAGTATCACGACACATGCCAAGAGTGTCAGGAACACGGTGGAATTTTAACATCCATACTGTAAATGCAGTGTACGAGAACTAGGGAGTCGCTGTCTGAGTGTTTTCTTTATTTGTACAAGTGTCCTACATCTGCTGCAGCAACTGTACAGGAAGCAAATGGGCTACTGCGAACAGTTGAAGATGATGAATTTAAATTTTGGCGTACTGTTTTCCATTGTATAATGCCCCATGTTGACATTCTGTACAGGCAACTTCAGTGTCGTACCACAGATGCAACCACTGTTGAAAAGGATGTGCATAGATTTTTGAATGAAATTGACGGTGTCAGATCGGGTATCAACAGTATTGCAGAACAGTATCTACAGAGAACATCCTGTCAAGACATAGACGAGGGCCATCAGCTTCCCGACCATTGCATGAGACATTGTCACTTGCTGTAAGGAAGTGTGTGATGTCACAAAGTTCCAGGCAACATCACAATTTCAACAAACTTTCCAACTTCAAGCTTCTCAGTTACTTCTGCCTGAAAAGTTTTCAACATACATAAGAGAGTTTCCAGAAAATATA
>NC_056735.1:1781655029-1781660029 GCF_019279795.1 Protopterus annectens
GTGTGTGTGTGTGTGTGTGTGTGTGTGTGTGTGTGTGTGTGTGTAGTTATATAATGAAAGTGTGTGTGTGTGTGTAGTTATATAATGAAAGTGTGTGCGTGTGTAGTTATACAATGAAAGTGTGAATGTGTAGTTATATAATGAAAGTGTGTGTGTAGTTTACATAATGAGAGTGTGTGTGTGTGTGTGTGTGTGTGTGTGTGTGTGTGTGTGTGTGTGTGTGTGTGTAGTTTATATAATGAAACTGTGTGTGTATAGATTGAACCTAAGAGTGTGTGTGTGTCATTTTTATAATAAAACTGCTGTGTGTGTAGTTATATGATGAATGTGTGTGTGTAGTTTACATGAGTGTGTGTGTGTGTAGTTATATAACGAAATTGTGTGTGTGTGTGTGTGTGTGTGTGTGTGTGTGTGTGTGTGTGTGTGTGTGTAGTTATACAATGAAAGGGTGTATGTCTGTGTGTGTAGTTATACAATGAAAGTGTGTATGTGTAGTTATATAATGAAAGTGTGTGTGTAGTTTACATAATGAGTGTCTGTGTGTGTGTATGTGTGTGTTTGTGTAGCTTATATAATGAAACTGTGTGTGTGTATAAATTGAATCTAAGTGTGTGTGTGTGTGTGTCATTTTTATAATAAAACTGCTGTGTGTGTAGTTATATGATGAATGTGTGTGTGTAGTTTATATAATGAGTGTGTGTGTGTGTGTGTGTGTGTAGTTATATAACTAAATTGTGTGTGTGTGTGTAGTTATACAATGAAAGTGTGTATGTCTGTGTGTGTAGTTATACAATGAAAGTGTGTAAGTCTGTGTATGTAGTTATACAATGAAAGTGTGTATGTGTAGTTATGTAATGAAAGTGTGTGTGTGTAGTTTACATAATGAGCGTGCATGTCTGTGTGTATAAAATTAATCTAAGAGTGTGTGTGTAGTTTGTATAATAAAACTGCTGTGTATGTAGTTATATGATGAAAGTGTATGTGTGTGTGTGTGTGTGTGTGTGTGTGTGTGTGTGTGTGTGTGTGTAGTTTATATAATGAAAGTGTGTATGTATAATTTATATAATGAAAGTATGTGTGTAGTTTATATAATGAAACTGCTGTTTGTTCCGTTTAGTTTATATAATGAAACTGTGTGTGTGAGAGAGAGAGAGAGAGAGTGTGTGTGTGTGTGTGTGTGTGTGTGTGTGTGTGTGTGTGTGTGTGTGTGTGTGTGTGTAGCTTATATAATGAAACTGTGTGTGTGTGTAGCTTACATAATGAAACTGTGTGTGTGTAGCTTACATAATGAAACTATTTGTGTGTGTAGCTTACATAATGAAACTGGGTGTGTGTGTAGCTATATAATGAAACTGTGTGCGTAGTTTATATAATGAAACTGCTGTGTGCTTTCCGTTTAGTTTATATAATGAAACTGTGTGTGTGTGTGTGTGTGTGTGTGTGTGTGTGTGTGTGTATATATATATATATATATATGTGTGTGTAGTTTATATGATGAAACTGTGTGTGTGTGTGTGTGTAGCTATATAATGAAACTGTATGTGTGAGTAGTTTACATAATGAAACTATGTGTGTTCCGTTTAGTTTATATAATGAAACTGTGTGTGTGTGTGTGTGTGTGTGTGTGTGTGTGTGTGTGTGTGTGTGTGTGTGTGTGTAGTTTATATAATAAAACTGTGTGTAGTTTACATAATGAAACTGTGTTCCATATAGTTTACATAACAAAACTGTGTGTGTATGTGTGTGTGTGTGTATATAAATTGAATCTAAATGTGTGTGTGTGTTTATATAATACAACTGTGTGTAGTTTATATAATGAAACTGCATATGTGTGTGTGTGTGTGTGTGTACACGTGTGTACAGTTTATATAATGAAACTGTGTGTGTTCCGTTTAGTTTACATAATGAAACTGTGTGTGTGTGTGTGTGTGTGTGTGTGTGTGTGTGTGTGTGTGTGTGTGTGTGTGTGTAGTTTATATAATAAAACTGCTGTGTGGGTGTGTAGTTTATACAATGAAATTGTGCATGTGTGTAGTTTATATAATGTGTGCGTGTGTGTGTGCGTGTAGTTTATATAATGAAACTGTGTGTGTGTGTGTGTGTGTGTGTGTGTGTGTGTGTGTGTGTGTGTGTGTGTGTTTAGTTTATATAATAAAACTGCTGTGTTTGTGTAGTTTATATGTGTGACTAGTTTATATAATGAAAGTGTAGCTTATATAATGAAACTTTGTGTGTGTATGTGTGTGTGTTTAGCTTATATAATGAAACTGTGTGTGTGTATGTGTGTGTAGCTTATATAATGAAACTGTGTGTGTGTGTGTGTGTGTGTGTGTGTGTGTGTGTGTGTGTATGTGTGTGTAGCTTATATAATGAAACTGTGTGTGTGTGTGTGTGTGTGTGTGTGTGTGTGTGTGTGTGTGTGTGTGTGTAGTTTATATAATGAAAGTGTGTGTGTGTGTGTAGTTATATAACGAAATTGTGTGTGTAGTGATACAATGAAAGTGTGTATGTCTGTGTGTGTGTAGTTATACAATGAAAGTGTGTATGTCTATGTATGTAGTTATACAATGAAAGTGTGTATGTGTAGTTTACATAATGAGTGTCTGTGTGTAGTTTACATAATGAGTGTGTGTGTGTGTGTGTGTGTGTGTGTGTGTGTGTGTGTGTGTGTGTGTGTGTGTGTGTGTGTGTGTGTGTGTGTGTGTATAAAATTAATCTAAGAATGTGTGTGTGTAGTTTGTATAATAAAACTGCTGTGTATGTAGTTATATGATGAAAGTGTGTATGTGTGTGTGTGTGTGTGTGTGTGTGTGTGTGTGAGTAGTTTATATAATGAAAGTGTGTGTGTATAGTTTATATAATGAAAGTATGTGTGTAGTTTATATAATGAAACTGCTGTGTGTTCCGTTTAGTTTATATAATGAAACTGTGTGTGTGTGTGTGTGTGTGTGTGTGTGTGTGTGTGTGTGTGTGTGTAGCTTATATAATGAAACTGTATGTGTAGTTTATATAATGAAACTGCTGTGTGCTTTCCGTTTAGTTTATATAATGAAACTGTGTGTGTGTGTGTGTGTGTGTGTGTGTGTGTGTGTGTGTGTGTAGTTTATATAATAAAACTGTGTGTAGTTTACATAATGAAACTGTGTGTTCCATTTAGTTTACATAATGAAACTGTGTGTGTGTGTGTGTGTGTATAAATTGAATCTAAGTGTGTGTGTGTTTATATAATAAAACTGTGTGTAGTTTATATAATGAAACTGCATGTGTGTGTGTGTGTGTGTGTGTGCGTGTATGCGTGTGTATAGTTTATATAATGAAACTGTGTGTGTGTTCCGTTTAGTTTACATAATGAAACTTTTTGTGTGGGTGTGTGTGTGTAGTTTATATAATAAAACTGCTGTGTGTGTAGTTTATACAATGAAATTGTGCATGTGTGTAATTTATATAATGTGTGTGCGTGTGTGTAGTTTAGTTTATATAATGAAACTGTGTGTGTGTGTGTGCGCGCGCGCGTGTGTAGCTTATATAATGAAACTGTGTGTGTGTGTAGCTTATATAATGAAACTGTGTGTGTGTGTGTGTGTGTGTGTGTGTGTGTGTGTGCAGTTTATATAATAAAACTGCTGAGTGTGTGTAGTTATAGAATGAAAGTGTGCATGTGTGTGTGTGTAGTTATATAATGAAAGTGTGCGTGTAGTTTATATAATAAAAGTGTATGTGTGCGTGTGCATGTAGTTTATATAATGAAAGTGTGTGTGTGTGTGTGTGTGTGTGTGTGTGTAGTTATATAATGAAAGTGTGTGCGTGTGTAGTTATACAATGAAAGTGTGTATGTGTGTGCATTTAGTTATATAATGAAAGTGTGTATAGTTTACATAATGAGTGTGTGAGTGTGTGTAGTTTATATAATGAAACTGTGTCTGTGTATAAATTGAATCTAAGTGTGTGTGTATGAGTGTCGTTTTTATAATAAAACTGCTGTGTGTATAGTTATATGATGAAAGTGTGTGTGTGTGTGTGTGTGTGTGTGTGTGTGTGTGTGTGTGTGTGTGTGTGTGTAGTTTATATAATGAAAATGTGTGTGTGTGTGTGTGTGTGTGTGTGTGTGTGTGAGTGAAGTTATATAACGAAATTGTGTGTGTGTGTGTGTGTAGTTATACAATGAAAGTGTGTATGTCTGTGTGTGTAGTTATACAGTGAAAGTGTGGATGTCTGTGTGTGTGTAGTTATACAATGAAAGTGTGTATGTGTAGCTATATAATGAAAGTGTGTGTGTAGTTTACATAATGAGTGTGTGTGTGTGTGTGTGTGTGTGTGTGTGTGTGTGTGTGTGTGTGTGTGTGTGTGTGTGTAGTTTATATAATAAAACTGCTGTGTGGGTGTGTAGTTTATACAATGAAATTGTGCATGTGTGTAGTTTATATAATGTGTGTGTGTGTGTGTGTGTGTGTGTGTGTGTGTGTGTGTGTGTGTGTGTGTGTAGTTTATATAATGAAACTGTGTGTGTATGTGTGTGTGTTTAGTTTATATAATAAAAATGCTGTGTTTGTGTAGTTTATATGTGTGTGACTAGTTTATATAATGAAAGTGTGTGTAGCTTATATAATGAAACTTTGTGTGTGTGTGTGTGTGTGTGTGTATGTTTAGCTTATATAATGAAACTGTTTGTGTGTGTGTGTGTGTGTGTGTAGCTTACATAATGAAACTGTGTGTGTGTGTGTGTGTGTGTGTGTGTGTGTGTGTGTGTGTGTGTAGCTTATATAATGAAACTGTGTGTGTGTGTGTCATTTTTATAATAAAACTGCTGTGTGTGTAGTTATATGAAAGTGTGTGTGTGTGTGTGTGTGTGTAATTTATATAATGAAAGTGTGTGTGTGTGTGTGTGTGTGTGTGTGTGTGTGTGTGTGTGTGTAGTGATACAATGAAAGTGTGTATGTCTTTGTGTGTGTAGTTATACAATGAAAGTGTGTATGTCTGTGTATGTAGTTATACAATGAAAA
>NC_056735.1:1781665029-1781673453 GCF_019279795.1 Protopterus annectens
GTGTAGTTTATATAATAAAACTGCTGTGTGTGTTTGTGTATAAATTGAATCTAAGAGTGGATATGTGTGTAGTTAATATAATAAAACTGTGTGTAGTTTATATAAATGAAACTGTGTGTGTTCCATTTAGTTTATAAAATGAAACGTGTGTGTGTGTGTGTGTGTGTGTGTGTATAGTTTATATAATGAAAGTGTGTGTGAAGTTTATATAATAAAAGTGTGTGTGTATAGTTTTTATAATAAAAGTGTATGTGTGTAGTTTATATAATGAAAGTGTGTTTGTGTAGTTTATATAATGAAAGTGTGTGTGCTTTTATGGTTGAAATTTTCTGAAATGCATAGTTTTGCCATTATTGGTTCATACATTCTGTTTCATTGCTTACTAGAAGACTGTTCAAAACTACAGATTTAAAACACGTTCTAACAACTGGTGCTGTATTATACAATGAATATAATTTAATACAATCAGGAAAGTGAATCAAATAATGCATACATGCATGCATGGCCCTAAAATGTGTTTGAAAACAGCCCAAAGGAAAGTGTGAAAGGCTCAAAATCATGGACAAATTTTAAGCTTTACTTTTGTTACCAAAGCAATGGATGAAGGAAGGTAAAACAGTTCACACCACATTACCTTGACCTGGCTAAGTCTTCTGACACAATCCCCAGCTCAGGTGTAGTACAAAAGATGAATAATGTAGGGGTAAACACTTGCATCGCTAGCTGGATTGCCAACTTGCTCACAGGATGCAAGAGATCAAAATAGGGGAAGAGACCAGTCACCAATGGAGTCCCCCATGGTTCGGTACTGAGTCTTTTTCTGTTTGACATATACATCTCAAACGTAAAAGGAACTACCAAAGGGCTTTGGCCGGCTAAGTTTGAGATGACTGCAAGCTAGGAGCAGTTACTGAATCCCCAAATGACTTAACCATCATGTAGGAAGGTTTGTCCCAAATAATAACTGGTGTCAAAATCATGACAATGCCCTCTAAGAACTGACCCAATTGCTTGCCATTTGGGAACTTGCGTGTACAGTGACCTAACTTTTGACCAACATGTGCCCAGAGTTATACGAAAGCCTTTCTATATTGCACAGCTTATAAACAAATTGATTGTGACTAGATCTAGAGATGTTCTTGTCCCCCTTTACAAAGCTCTCATTAGGCCACTCATTTTGTATAATGCCCACTTTGGCATGTATCTGTCCAGCTCCATGCAACAACTGCAATACCTTCAGAAATAACTTACTAAAAGGATACAAGTCCTAAACAATAGGTCTTGCATGGACCACCTCAAAGATGTATTACTATACTATACTATCCTACAGAGTGCTTACAGGTGACATGTCTGGCATACAAGGTATCCTCCGACCTAATACGGATGGACCTACTGAACATCAGCAAGTCAAATGGCATCACAAATACTCAGTCCAGTTATCTAAACTGAATGTTTTGGAGAGATGGATATATATCACAGAGGTTACCACTGTTCCAAAAAGTACAGTTTTGTACCTACCATAAATGTAGATGTCCGAACTGGATAGCATCTGCAGTCATAACAGCTGGGTTGTCCTGTCGTCAGGCAGCCCTTCAGTCGGCCGGATTCCAAAGTCCGGGTCCGGCTTCGGCTGATGTCGCACTTCACCCGACGTCATCTCTGTTGGTCTTCGGGTATAAAGGCATCAGCCGACGCCATTTTCCTCAGTGTTTCTTGCCCCAGATGCCAGAAGCCCTCTTGAAGGCTAAAATTTTGGATAGATGCCAATGTTTCCAAAAGGATAGAGGTAAACACAAAAATAAGCATGTATGTACATATATACAAACAAATACACCATAAAGACTCCCCCACCAGCTAGCTATTGGGAGGGTAAACACCCTAGGAGTACCACAGAGGGAAGGAGGAGGGTAATCCTGACTGCAGATGCTATCCAGTTCGGACATCTACATTTATGGTAGGTACAAAACTGTACTATGTCCTTCATGGATGCATCAGCAGTCATAACAGCTGGTAGAATACCATAGCCAACTAGGGAGGAGGATAAAAAGTAGATTATGGTGTGTTTAGGATCCCTTGCAGTACAGCAGTGGCAAACCCTGCTCGGGATCTGGAATATAGAGCAAATTATAATGCTTGGCAAATGTATGCACGGAGGTCCAAGTAGCCGCCTCAATAATGTCTTTGGTTGCCACTCCTCGTAAGAAGGCTGTGGTAGTGGCTGTTGCCCTTGTGGAATGAGGTCTTATGTTCTGTGGAATTGGTTTTCCATGGAAGGAGTAACAGAATCGCATGCAATTTCCTATCCATTTGGAGATTGTCTGTTTGGAAATAGCTTTTCCTTCCCTTCCTGTTGCATAGGCTACAAAAAGTTGGTCAGTCTTTCTGCTGCTTTTGGTTCTGTCCAAGTAGTAGCGTAACTGTCTATGTACATCCAAGGTATGCAGAATTCTTTCCCCTCTGTTTTGTGGGTTGGGAAAGAAGGTAGGTAGGTGGATTGCCTGGTTTAAAGACACTCTGGATACCACCTTAGGCATAAATGTTGGATTAGTCCTCATGGACACTCTATCTTGGTGGAAGATTAGGAAGGGTTACACTGCCATTAGGGCCTGTAGTTCTGAAACCCTCCTTGCTGAAGTAATTGCCAGTAGGAAAGCAGTTTTCCATGACAGGTGTTGTAGGTCTGCTGTTGCTGCTGGTTCAAAGGGTGATAGTGTCAACTTTTCTAGTCACAGTTTAAGTCCCAAGCTGGTAATGGTGGTTTCCTTGGAGGTTTTACATTCTTGATTCCTCTGAGGAACTGCCTGAGTAAAGGGTGTGAAAAAACAGGTGGATCAAAGCTGTATTCCGCTGAAATAGCTGATGCATGTATCTTGATGGAGGAGTAGGACAGGCCTGAGTGGAGAAGTTCGGCCAGATACTCCAGAATGTTAGGCATATCTATGTTTGACACATCTTTTCCTCTTTCAGAACTCCAAATGACAAACCTTTTCCATTTTCCAGCGTAGTTTCTTCTTGTTGAAGGTCTGCGTGCTTCAAGAATAATGTCTTTAACTCTTTGGGAAAGTTCTTGATTAGCTGCTGCTATGTGATGTTCCATGCAGTCAGTTGTAACGTTTTTAGGTTTGGATGTAAGGTGCTGTAGTTGTTCTGAGTTAGCATCAAAGGTATCAGGGGTATTGGCCACATATTGTTCCGAGACATGCTCCTCAGCAGTGGGTACCAGTGTTGTCTTGGCCAGTTTGGAGCTATCAGGATTATCCTTGGATGTTCTTCCTTGATTTTTAGTAGTACTTTGTGTATCAAGGGAAGAGGTGGGAATGCATATGCTGTCAGGCCTTTCCAGCTGAAGGAGAGCGAATCCACTTTCCATGCTAGTGGGTGGAATGTCCTTGTGCAGAATTTTTTTGAGCTGGTGATTGTGAGGTGATGCGAATAGATCTATCTGAGGCATTCCCCATTTCTTTGAGATGGTCTTGAAGATGTCCGGGTGCAGCTGCCATTCGTGGGCATCTGATGTGGTTCTGCTTAATATGTCTGCTAGAGTATTTTCTTTTCCTGGTACAAATATTGCCTGTAGCTGGATGTTGTAGCTGAGTGCCAGGGTCCACAGCTCCAAAGTCATTCTGCATAGGGGGTATGAATGAGTGCCTCCCTGTTTGTTGATGTACCACATGACTGTGGTGTTGTCTGTCCTTATCATCAACTGGCCCTCTTTGAGAAATGGTCTGAACTTTTGAATTGACAGTTTTACTGCCAGCATTTCTTTTAGGTTGATGTGCAGGTGAAGTTGATCCTGAGTCCACAATCCTTGCACGCATTTGTCCAGCATGTGGGCCCCCCATCCTAGGTCTGAAGCGTCTGTTGTGATGTTCTGGCTTGCTTGACATCTGCGAAAGGGAAGGCCTGGGTTTGACTGGCATGCCTGAGCCCACCATAGGAACTCCTGTTTCAAGCATGGAATTAGTGGGATTTCTGTTTCTAGGCTGTGTCTGTGTTGGGACCATAAGTTCCTTAGGTACCACTGTAGTTTTCTCATATGTAGTCTGGCAAATGGGACCAAGATTATGCATGATGCCATGAAGCCCAAGGCCTGCAGTACCTTTCTTGCTGTTAACTTGTTCAGTTTTGTTAGTGCCAAGAAGTAAAGAGGAGTTCTTTTGTTTTCTGTAGTTAGGAATGCCATTTGTCTTACTGTGTCCAATTCCGCTCCCAAGAATGTCCTTGTTTGGGATGGTATCAGCCTTGACTTTTTGTAAATTGACTGTGTATCCCAGTGCTTGTAGCAAGTAAATGACCCTTTGTAAATCTGTTGTCAACTTGCTTTTGTTGTCCCTTGTAGCAGGCAGTCGTCCAGGTATGGGTAAATTTGAATTCCTGTAGTCTGCAATGGGCGATTACTGATGCCAGGCATTTTGTGAATACTCTGGGCAGTAGATAAGCCAAAGGCAATGCTGAGAATTGATAGTGCTCTGATCCTGCAAAATCTGAGGTATCTTCTGCAGATTGGTCGAATGGGGACGTGCAGGTATGCCTCCTTGAGATCTAGAGTTACCAGCCAACACTCCTTGCCCAGCATGGGAAGAAGTTGCTGTAGGGTCAGCATTTTGAATTTTGGGACAATGATGTATGTATTTAAGGTGGACAGGTCGAGAATTGGTCTCCAACTTTTTTCCTTTCTTGGAACTAGGAATAGTCTGGAGTGGAACCCTTTTCCTTGCTCTGCTGTTGGCACTTTTTCCACAGCTCTCATGTTTGCTAACTCCATTATCTGTTGTAGAGCCTCTGTTTTTTGTTTTGGAGGTAGATTTGGCATTCCTCTTTTGACTGGTAAGGTGTGGAAGTGGAATCGGTAACCTTGATCTATGGTTTGTAAAATCCACTTGTCTTTTGTTATGTGGTGCCAGTTCTTTGAAAATAAGGTTAACTTTCCGCCTAGAGGAGCTGCTATTTGTTCCCTGGTTGGCGGATTTAGGATTAAGTCACTGTGGATGCGTTGATGTAGTGGCAGTGGTTGTGTCTGTGCCTCTGTTGTTACCTTGCCACTGTCGTCCTCTGTAGGCACCTCCTCTGGATTGGTTTCTGCCTCTGGAACGTCTATTCCTGCCCCTTTGAAATCTTGTGGAGTCAGGAAAGGACCAATTTTTGGCAGGCCAGTTCCTGCTAAACCTTGGGGGTTGAACCTGCAGGAAATCTTTAACCGTTTGAACTGATTTTGCTTTTTCTTCCATTTTCTTCATAACCTGCTGGGCAGGTGTACCAAACAAACTTGTCTTATCCATAGGAGCATCTAGCAACTTAGCCTTAACATGATCCGGTAGAGCTTGCTCCTTTAGCCATGCATGCCTTCTTATCACTGTGCCAGTCATGGCTGATCTAAATGAAGCCTCCAGTGCATCATAGCCACATTTTAAGGAATGGTTACTAACCTGTTGTATGTTATTTACCATTTCTAATACATTTTTCTTATCAAAAGATTCATCAGTGGTTAGCTTTTTAGTTAACTGATCAAGCATAAACTCCTGGTATTGTATCATGTGAAACTGACAGTTTAAAGCTCTAGCTGAGAGAGTAGCTGAAGTGTAAACCTTTTTACCCCATCTGTCTAATGACCTTGCTTCCCTTTCAGAAGGAATAGGGTTTTTAGCTATGGTCGCGGCTACTGCCTTGGGACCCTGGGATATAGTTTTGGGGTCTGCAAGAGGGGCCTTGTAAAGGTGGTGATGAGTATCTGGCACCCTGTAAAATCTGTCTGGTTTGGCAGGGGCTGGGGGTAATGAATCTGGAGCAGAGCAGACATCATTGAAAGCATCATCTACCACAGAGAACAGGAGGTATAGCTAAGGGCCTGTGCTGTGGAAGGTGCAGAAAGGTCCTAAGTCTTTTTCTGGAATCTGAAAAATCTTGTAGCTGCCATTGGAACTGCTCTCGCATGGCATGTAAGGTTTCCCCAAAGGAGAATTCTTCTGGAGGGGAAGCAGCTGGAATGGATTCTTCAGCATCAGAATCTTCAAAATTGGAGAAAGGGGCCTCTGGCTGGTCAGTAATGTCTGATTCATCAGCAGAATCATCAGAGGACACTGGCTCAGGGGGCTCTGCCCTAGGTCTCTTCTCTGGGGGCTGAGAGGCCCTGTCTGGGTGAGATTGAGATCCTCTAATTAATGAAATTAAATCTTCTGCCAAAGTAAGCATTTGAGAACTAGAAGAGGGCCTGGTTGTGGGGGGTTTAACAGGCACTGTTTTAGTAGTCTTGGCTGCTTTAGCCCTGGTGAAGGCCTTAATGGACATGGCTGCTGGAGGCCTAGCAGCACCACGTGCTGGGGTAGAGACATCCAGGGAATGGTGTCTGATAAGTCAGTGGCAACCACCGTAGTGGATAAAATTTCTGAGGCCGATTCAAGAGTTGTAGCAGGGGCCTCAGCTGCAGAGGTAGATTCAGCTGTACTTTGATCAGTTTTCTCGGTTTCGGCCGAAACCGAGACACTCGCGGTTTGCTTAAGCATGGTTTCGGCGAAACCGCGGACATGGTGTCGGTCTTTAACTCTTTGCGTTTTTGGCGAAAGTGTAGTCGAGGATCCGGCGACATAATGTACGCAAAATCAGAACCGAAAAACTGTTCTGCAAACTCCGACCGGCGCCTAAGCGTTCGTCGGTTGAAAAAGCACAGGCGAACAGGCTGCTACGTTGTGGGCTGGGCCTAAACAAGGCAGACAGTAAGAGTGGAAATCTTTATGAGGTATTTGTTTCCCACAGGTTAAACAATTATTAACTTTTTCTGACATCGGCTGAGGCAAGAAAGAGTCCCCAGCAGAGTACCAGCTTTAGAAGTCTTGAAGTAGTATTCGGTAGAAGTAATCTCTGGATCCGACCGACCGGCACTTGCGAACAGCTTCTGCTTGGCGCCAGCGGCAAGAAGACTGAGGAAAATGGCGTTGGCTGATGCCTTTATACCCGAAGACCAACAGAGATGACGTCGGGTGGTGCGACATCAGCCGAAGCCGGACCCGGACTTTGGAATCCGGCCGACTGAAGGGCTGCCTGACGACAGGACAACCCAGCTGTTATGACTGCAGATGCATCCATGAAGGACATCAGACTATCCATAAAAATAAAACAAAGCTCATCCATCCATATTCAAATGCAACTTGGATCTAAGGATGGGCAATAGAAAATGTACTCCAGGATTGCGCCTCGTGCCACTGATGGATAGAGGCAGTTCCTAAATTCTACATTCCTTATGGTTCACTCAGATTATCTATAGTATGATCACAGTTATTCTCACTAGGGCTAATATACAATTATCAGCCATGGGATAGGCAAGACCAATCAGAAAATGTTAATTCAACCACCAAAAGGGAATTGGCTAAGCTTAAAATGTTGTCAAGTGAATCTATATTGTGGTAGTAAATAGTTATAAAAAATTGCCATTTTTAGATCACTAAGTGCCCCTCTCACCCAGTCTTCAACAGCTTCCAGCACCTATGGAAGCACACCTCCTACAACACATCACATTTCCCACTATTATAAATACAGCTACAAAACTATGCACTGGACCAAGCAGAGAATACAAACAAGCATGTTCTCCCTGTGTTTGCATGAGTTTCCACTGGGTGCTCCAGTTTCCTCCCACATTCCAAAGACATGCATTAGGTGGATTGGACACTCTAAACTGGCCACAGGTGTGGGTGCATGCAAGTGTGTGTGCAGCAGCGCTAGGCATCCGGCAGTGTAAACCTTGGCTCTAGATGACTGTCACTGCTGAAGTGCAAAAATGGGAAAAAGGAGTTGTGGATGGATGGATGAATTTAGTACAATCACTGAGCTATCAGCAAGATGTTCTCCTGTTCGATTCTCGGCTGGAGTGCGGGGAGTGCCTTCGGTGTGGAGTCTGCATGTCCTCCCCGCAGTTGGGAAGACATTCAAAAGACATGCGTAAATGGGCATGCCTTGGTTGAAGGTTGAACGTTGAGCTGGCACCTCGGCGTTCGTCAAAATCTACTGCCAATCATTAGTGGACCGGAGATCCGCTGTGGTGTCCCCTAACCAGAAAAAGCTGAAAGACAACAACAACAACTGAGCTACTGATTACAAGCCGCGGTGGTACAGTGGTAGCATTGTTGCCTCACAGCAAGAGGTTCTCCTGTTCTATTCTCGGCTGGAGTGCCTTCTGTGTGGAGTCTGCATGTCCTCTCCGCGGTCGAGTAACCTCCAAAGGACATGCATGAATGGGCATGCCTTCACTGAAGGTTGGGCGTCGGGCTGGCAACTCGGCACCATAAAAATCTACTGCCGATCATTAGCAGACCTGAGTTCCTCTGTGGCGACCCCTAACCGGGAAAAGCCGAAAAGACAAAACAATAACTGAGCTATTGATTACGCTGTCCAATGACACTCAGCTCAGCTAAATCCATACTTTACAATACGGTA
>NC_056735.1:1781673953-1781696453 GCF_019279795.1 Protopterus annectens
ATATTGTCTCTTGTAAATAGGAGCACAAACCGATAGCTCACCTAGAGTTCAGGAATGGTGGGGGGTATCTGAATGGGTGGGGGCTAACTAGGATGGGTCAGGTCTGTATTACCCTTGAGTCAACTCTGAGCATGGTTACAAATTAAATTGTTACAACTCATTCTAATGGGATCCAGTATCTGTCTGCTTGGGATGACATGGTCGACAGACCACGATGCTTTGCCACAGATGGCCTGCACCTTTTGCCCCTGGGATTCCGGATACTGGCTAAGGCTCTTGCTGCCCCTATAATGCCTTTTTTAGGCAAGGTTCAAATAACAAATTCACCACCATAACAGGAACAGGCAAGCAAAAACTGAGGGTAATGCTACTCAGTGCTAGAAGTCTAAATCTCAAAATGCACTCACTCCAGGCACTCTTTAAAATGGAGGACATCGATATCTGTGCAGTGACTGAGACCTGGTTCAAGGCTCCAGAGAGCACCCCTGCACTACCAGGCTATAACTCATACCACACTTTTCGGCCATGTAACCTAGACCGAAACACCACAGGCGGAGGTGTGTCCATATATTAAGGATATCCACACCTCCAGGCTAGTTCCTCAGCATAATGCATCCAAGGTTATCCAAGTGCAACTAACTCTGGGCAAAACTGCAATCCAAATTGTAGCTTGCTACAGATCACCCACCATGCCCCAGGATTCCCACTCCTCTTTTCTTGATGTACTGGAAGATATTAGGGTTCAACCAAACACCCTAATAATGGGCGACTTCAACTATCCCACCATTAACTGGGAAAACTACTCATATACCTTAGCTCAATGCTTTCTGGAATTCATAAACTCCAATGCCCTGGATCAACTTATCCACACCCCCACCAGGAGCAACAATATCCTAGACCTAGTCATTACCAACATGAGTGACCGGTGTTCCACACCTGAAGTCAACTCCTCATTGGTCTGATCTGGCCATAAGGAAACCACCCTTGATGTCCACATCCCGCCCCCACCCCCCACTAAGGAAACCATGGTAAAAAATGTCTCCAAAGCCAACTTCATGCTTCTTAAGATAGAAGTGGTGAACTTCATGACACCCATGCAGATGGACAAATACAATTGCAACTGCTGAATCCTACACAAATGCACTTTATAAGCACTTACACGAGTGCATGGATCATGCTATCCCAAACAGAACCAAGACGCTATCCTCCAAAAAAAGGAAGCCAATCTGGTGGGCCCCTGTCATAAACAAACTGTACAACAGAAGGAAGAAACTGTTGCAAAAGAGAGTAAAATCCCATGAGTGGAGGAGCTCCCTGGTCAGCCTCAGTAAGAAGCTGAGATCCCTTATAAGATCCTCCAAAGCTAGCTACGAAAACAAAATTGCCACTAATTCTAAGGACAACCACAAAGCATTCTATAGCAATGTCAAGAATCTCGATGGCAACACCCAGATCTGCTCTGAGTTATAGCACAACGGCACGAAAATTACAGAACCAACTGATATTGCCAACATCCTGGCAGATAGGTTCAGTGTTAACTTTACCCCCCCTCACCCCCTAAAGGACCCATATATATACAGGAGGAATGCAGAGTCCCTGTAATAACAACTACGCAGGTAAAAGCTGCACTCTCTAAAGCCAAAAACACAACATCTTAGGCTGCTTTTTACACAAACTTCAGAACGAACTGGCTCCCCACTTAAGCACCATGTTCAATAATAGCCTTGCATCAGGCTTTGTGCCCACTGAATGGCACACAGCAACAATTATCCCACTCCACAAAGGGGGAGCCACCACTGACCCCGGGAACTATTGACCTATTAGCCTGACGAGCCTGGTCTGCAAGGCCATGGAATGTATCATCATGGAACTCATAAACAAAGACATTGGTAACCTCCAAACTCTGGATCCCACCCAGTTCAGGTTTGTGAAAGGCAGATCATGCTTCCTGAATCTGATCGACTTCTTTGAGGCAATCACCAAAGCCGTATATGAGGGTAAGGTGGTTCACACAGCCTGTCTTGACCTTGCCAAGGCTTTCAACACCATCCCCCATTCTGGAATTAAAGCTAAACTCACTAAACTAGGTATAAATCCCTACGTCACAAGATGGGTTGCCAAATGGCTCACTGACAGACCCCACACTGTAAAAGTTCCAGATTCCAAATGTGACCTCAAAGCAGTGACAAGTGGAGTACCACAGGGTACCGTCCTGGTACCTCTCCTATTTGGTATCTACTTCTCTGAAGTAGAGGCTAAAACAGAAGGCCTCTGGCTAATGAAGTTCGCAGATGACTACAAACTAGGAGCCATTGTCAACTCCCCAAATGATGTGGACATCCTACAGAAGGGCCTCGCTGAGACATGCCTGGTGTCAGAGCCATGGCCTCAAGCTCAATGCCAAAAAGTGCAGTGTCATCCCCTTTGGTAAAAATTCTGTACCCATGATCTATCACATAGGCAGCAATCTACTTAACACCGAATGTTTGATAAGAGACCTTGGGACCCAGGTGGACAGTAGTCTCTCCTTTGATAGTCACATCACCACAGTAGTCAGGAAGTCCTTCTACATGGCACACCCACCTCATCATAAAAGGGTTCTCATCTAGGAAAAAAAAGGTCATTGTTTCCCTCTACTCGACACTCATTAGGCCCATTATAGAGTACAATGCCCCTTTTGGAATGTACCTCATAAGACATCTGCAGCAGCTGGAAAGGCCACAGAAGTACCCCACAAAGAGGATTACAGGCCTCAAACAAATGCCCTACACTGACTGCCTCAAAAAACTCCAGCTTTACTCCAAAGCATATCGCCTACTCTGAGGTGATCTCTGCCTAACATATAAAGCTATGTCAAACCCAGAGCTGATGGACATGCTACACCTAAAGAAATCCCAATCCCTCCGAGCTACATGCTCTAGGGACCTAAACCTTGTCACCACAATAAACAGGACATGCTGGAGGGATAGATTCCTGTCCCAGAGACTTCTCATACTCTGGAACAGGCTACCCATCTATGTCAAGCAAAGTTCTTTATTAGCACTCTTCAAGAAAAATCTTGATGAGTGGATGGGAAATAGGAAATACACCCCAGGGATCACTTCTGTGTTTCTGCTCGACAGTGGCACAGGAAAATAACTTTCTTGGGTGGCGTAAGCCAGGGAACCTTGTTGGCTAGGCTTACGTAGGCCCTTGTGCCGATAGCCTAGTACCTACCTATAAACCTATGAACAACTATTTGGATATATATTACTTTTCAAGCTAGATAGCCTTCTTCTTCAGAATGTGTGATATAGCTACTTTGAGATAGTTCATTTCAGTAATCTATTTAAACTTGTTTCACTCACATGCAACAGCACTATCAATTTGGCACTTTCATCCAGAAAATTATTGGAAAGTATTCATCAGTTGTGAACCCTTGATTGATTGTATACATCTCAGAGGGCTGATAGTGATAAAAAAGGTAATAACATTAATAACTGTCATAATACTGTGTTTCATTCTTGTACCTCAAGCACACATTATCCTTGTCCTGTCAAGACTGTTTAAATGTGACCAAATAGCAGATGTCGGTAACTTTCACAAATAGACTACTCCCCCTCTACATACATACACACACACACACACACACACACACACACACACACACACACACACAAACTGCAAAAAAGAAAAAGATGCATACGGACCTGCAGACAGTTGGCAGCGGCACTGTTGAATGGAAGCATTTCAATAGCATCTTCAACATACAATAGAATAGCAAACTAATTAAAATAAATAGATAGCCATGCTCAAACCATCACTGTTCACACCCAATGCTTATTTCACTTTCATTCAGACTGTCCCAGCTACCAGTTACCAAGATAAGTCCAAGGCAGTCATCATTAGATGCTTACTGCTTTGTCTAGCAGCCCATCTAGCCCTAATGAGGTTGTATTTCTGCCTCAGAAATGGAAGCAGACCCTATAGTAAGGTGCTAAACTCATTATTCTCTGAGTACATGAAAAATTTGGGCTCTTTAGAAATCAGCCCACCCAAGTAAGTTGGCTTTTTTTTTAAATTTAGAAATCAGAACCCCATGCAGCTGCATATGGTGGAAGTTCTTAATCAAGAGAAAGAAAACATTAGCTATTTTTAAGCAAAATAACTACATAAAAATATCCAGAACACAATGGAAGCATTTGCATTCCCTGCTACAATAATAAGGGTAATGTGGAGGATATATGAGGGACTTTAGGCAAAAATTCTTTATAAGTCTTGTCTTCTTTCCTCTTTATTTGCATTACATTTAGAGCCATTGGCAAAGAAAATAAAGGACTAAAAATGTACGGATATATTTGGTATGGTAATCAAGAAAAGCTGGCTTTATCTGTAGATGATATTATTTTGTAGCTGGCATAACTAGAAAAGGAAATAGTGTTGTGAATATTTTGAGGCAGTTTCAAGTCTTTGGCATGTACAATTAATGATAAAACAAAGGCAATAGCTGTAAACTATGCACCCACATGTATTTGTGGCAATATGGTAAAATGAGGTATTTAGGAGTATGGATTAAAAAGGACTGTGTTATTGCAGCAAGGGATATGTAGGAAGAGACTAAACAAAATATAATATAAAGCAGAGAAACTAGAAGCTCCTGTTTTTGGATAGGGATAACAAGATACAAGCAGTGAAAATGTTTTAAGTCCCTTTAGTTTTATATACAGGTTAGGCATATTTTCAGCGACCAAAGGAGAAGTTTGACAGTACTTAATAAAGAATTGGATTTTATCTGGGATGGGAAAGGGCAAGAGTCAAACGGGATACGTTGATTCTTCCAAAAACAAGGCGATTTAGGATTACCCAGTTGGAAGGATATTTTAGAGCTACACAGTTAAGGTTCACATACATAACACAAGTACAAAGCCATAATTCAAAGTGGAAAGAGACAACAATGAAGCAGGACAGGGGATACAAGAAATGAGGAGAAAGTGGAATTTTGGATGCAGATCCTTAAGGAGAATAACAACGGGGATATAGAATATTATATTCATAAAGCAGCAGAAAGTATTCTAAGAACTAAGCCAACACAGGAATAGAGAAAGGAGAGTTTGCTGATAGGGATGACTATAATTAGGGATATAGGGAATAGACAAGAGAGGTCTGTGTCAGGAATTTATTGGAGAAAACTGGACAAGGAACCAAGTTATTGGGAGCAAATAACTGGCGAGGAAAGGTAATAGAATGGGAAGAGGCCAAGAAGACAGTTAAACTGCAGGCTAAAGATTACCTTCCCTATCAGAGATTGATATCAGAGTATAGGCACACAGAAAGGGATACAAGAATCATACATTAAAGACCTTCTCCAATAGAGTTTTTAGTTGAATCTAGAACATGAACTGCTGTTAAAAAAGGGATAATTAGTAGGGCATAACATACTGTATGATAAATATAGGAATCAGTCTGAGGACATTAGAAAAGCCTGGGGAGAGAGACTGGATAAGCAATTCATAAAGAAACAATAGGACGACATATGTATGGATGCCAAATTTGCAACAAAGTCTAGAAGATTGATTATTTTTTTTTGCTTCAAAGTGTTTGCATATATATTTATACCCCAAACAGACACCACAGATGTTTTCCCAGGTAGATGCCAAATGTTGGAGGTGTGATGGGAAAGAGAGAGGTAACTGGGAAGACATGTTTTGGGAGTGTGATGAGTTGTCAGCCTTTAACAATCCTCTACAGAATCCCCTGACAGAAGTATTTGGTGAGTACATGGGTGTAACTAAGGAAATGATTATTTTTTGAGCTGGGATACAGAATCTGAATTGTCTAGACATAGTGTGACCTTGTTAAGTTTAATTCTGGTGGCT
The DNA here is from genome assembly GCF_019279795.1 of Protopterus annectens. Classification (NCBI taxonomy): domain Eukaryota; kingdom Metazoa; phylum Chordata; order Ceratodontiformes; family Protopteridae; genus Protopterus; species Protopterus annectens. The sequence goes on from NC_056735.1 coordinate 1,781,679,809, forward strand.
ACCCAAAAACAATTACTAGAACGTTGAAATCAAAGTCTAAACCAACGGTATTTGATGTACTGAATATTGTAACAGAGATAAAAGAACTGGAAGTGGGATCTTTAGAAAAGGGTAGGTAAAAACTACATAGAAAAAACATGGACATTGAGGGAATAATACATGCACAATAATGTTTTGGAGGAGGAGTGAGGTTTAAGGGAAGACAGGAACTGATCAATTTATGTAATGTTGGATTGATAATAAATATACAAAAGAATATATATATATATATATATATATATATGTATGTGTATATATATATATATATATATATATATATATATATATATATATATATATATATATACACACACACACACACACACACACACACACACACACACACACATATATATATATATATATATATATATATATGTGTGTGTGTGTGTGTTTGCCTATGTCCTAAGTGATAATTCAATACAGGTGTTAAAAGGACATATTCAGATCAAAATTCTATTTGGCAAAGCTGCAGTCCAGCAGCTTAGTACCACAAGCTGCCCTGTCACCTAGTACATCTTTTACCATCCATATGGCATCAAGCAACCCCATGAACCTGTGCTGAAATGTGTGTGAGCATATCTTTTCTTTAGACAGCCTGATTTTCTCTATGAACTTGAAGGTATTATGAATGTAAATATAATTTTATGACTGAAGTATATTAGGCAAACAATTCCAAATAATATAGTGTTTGGTACCTCTGGTCTTAATATTACTGTGTAGCATTTTAAGAACTGATCATCAGTGTGTCCTTCTGTTGTGACTTCTGAATGGGATTTATGTTATTTTTAATTCTTGTAGATTGACTAATGTGGGTGTGTTTGGGGGGCCTTTTGCAGTCAATAATGTCTGTAGATGGTGAGCAGTACTGGACTGGGGATGCTATCAATGAAGCCCTCTACACCCCTGAATTTAGTAGCTTTCCAGTCCCTGCATTTATCCAACTATTTAAGCTGTGTCATCATGATATAATGATGTTAGGTTGTTTTTCATAGATAATAACATCTTGTCTGACACTATCTTATAACACTAATTGATGAGTACCTAATCTGACCTACTGCACATGTCAACCACTCATCCACTCACACACTATCTCATGCAGCTGGAGAAGGAGAAAGAGATCATTTGTCCATTAAACATTTATAATTCCAATCAAGGGTCAGAAAATTACACGGACACCCCATATAAAGTATCATCTCTCCCTTTAAGGACCTGTTTTACAGCTGATTAAGGGGATATAGGTGGACCTACAATTTGCCTGGCAAAAAGACAGATAAGTTAACTGTGACAGGTGAATGAACTGAGCTGGCATTAAGAACAAAAGTAAGATATCTTTATACCTGTGCTAGTGAGCTATCTGACATGTTAACGATCTGATGTGAAGAGGTAGGATGAATAGTTTTATAACTCTTATCTTTACTAAGAGACTTCAACTAATTAGAAATCCATCAGATATCATTGCCTTGGAGTGTGCCAACTTGAAACAGAAGAGTAGATTCTGATGATTAAAATAAAAGACAGACAACAACGTCCACTTTTCATCACTCAGCTTCTTTGCTTTGCTGACAAAAGTGTTCTTGTCAAACATCCAGTTATGTGAAGGACTGAGATTTCTATATTTAAAGATCTTAGAATGTAAGTAGTTTATAGAAACAAGTTCATGCAAAGGGTCCATTTCCAAATTATCATTATTTATTTGTAAAGGTAAAACAAATAGGCACCTCTCCATTTATGTACCACATCACTGTTATATTGTCTATGACAATCTGTAGTCTGTTAGATTTGAGTGAATAGACATAGTATCTTTAAAGCTCATTATGTATGCACATATCCCTTTGCAACATTTTATGGATGTCCTGTTAGTTTTAAGTAAAGAGATTAATACTTCTTAACTTTGACTTACCAGAAGTCAGTCAGCATGTGACCTTCGCTCTTCAACTTTACATGAAGAGCTTTATTTTTTCATTCCCAGCTTTGGTTGAGTGTACGGGATACAAGTAGGGGACATTAACTAGTGTATTGATACTGTAGCTTTGGATGGTTTTGTTCTCCACATCACAGATACTAGCTACATAGTTCCATGGGAAAGGAGGATTTTTTTCCCCTCGGGTGTGTAGGTACTATTGTCAATCCTACAACCTATTGCCCTTATCAAATATATATATATATATATATATATATATATATATATATATATATATATATATATATATATATATATACATATAAATACATAGATATAGATATAGAGAGATATAAATAGATATATAGACACATGTATATGTATGTATATCTTGATTTATTGAAATGCACAACCATTAAAGCCAAAGTGATTGCTGCTGGAATTTCAAGGATCAGCGTATTGAAAAAATCCAAAAAAAAATTGCAGAATGAAACAGTTTCCCTGTATGATCTCTTCACCTAACCCCTATCACACATTCAGGCATCGTGTTTGTTTGAAAAGTAGTAGTGTTATGGAAAGGGTTTTTCTAAGGTAAGGTAGAGAGTGTGGGTCAGGGGTTAGTGCACATTAGTAAGGTGGTACAGCGGAGCTTCACTTTTCCTCTATCACCTTACTAATGTATGCAAACTGTAACCCTAACTCTGCTCCTATCCTTAACCCTTCACCTTAGCTTAGAAAAAAACCTTGTCTGTAAACTATCACTACAAGCATGCAGGTTGTAATACCACACAGCACCACACTAAACCAATCATAGTTCTGACCAATCACATGCTGAGACTCTTAAAAGTAACCTGCTTAAACCTCAGAGGCATCATAAACATAACCTAAGAAACAAGTACCCTCAACAACCTAACAAAGACGTAACAGAGTCAGCACCCACCACAAAACATACTTTTAGAGTCAGTGGTTCGATTCAAAAGCCCATAAGGCAAGCCTCCACCCACATCAGTATCCTAATGGTAGGTAACTCCACAGTAAGTGGACCACTCATCAGGCTCTACAAGGAGAGGGTCACAATCAGGTGTCTTATCAGGTGCTATGGGTCATCACATAATGCAAGCACCCAAGTCCTTGCACCACAAGTGCATATATGATGCAGTCATAGTGTAAGTGGGTATAAATGACTTGAGGTGAAACTCCCTGGATTATATGATGGAGCTCACCATATATGCACCTGAAGCTGTTATAAACTTAACCTTAAGCAGAATTTTACCATCAGTAAGAATGATGCCAGAATATGTGCAAAAGATTGTTGACTTCACAATTGGCTTAATTTCTGGTATCATTTTAAGGGGGTATAATATAATATAATATAATATAATATAATATAATATAATATAATATAATATAATATAATCTGACTGGAAGGAGATGGTAGACAGTCCTATCTGCTCTGCCAGGATTGGCCTGCACATATTTCCCCAAAGGCTTTCATACATTACGTAAATCCTTCTCTACCCCATAGTGATTTTTATAGGCAGTGTCAATCATCTAAACCTTCCAACATAACAACACAGAATTTGAATAATATAAAAGATATTGCTGCTCAATGCAAAGAGGTATATCAAAGAACTTCACTCCTTAGCCTGAAAAACATCAATATATACATCCTCATGGAGACCTGGACTAAGACCAATGAAAGCATTCCATCATTGCAGGCTTTCAATGTCTACCACACTTTCAGGCCTACCACATTAAATGAAAACACTAAAGATGGCAGTGTCTCCATATTAAAAAGAAATCACCTCCAGACTCATTAGACAAGACAATGACCTGGAATTCCTACATGTCCAACCTGCTAATAACAAAACCCTTTATTATAGCACAGCATAGCATAGCTAATTACAAGACCCACTCTATGTCCCTCTCTGCGCATACATCCTACTTAACCATTATGGAGTCCCTATGCATTAAGCCAAACATCATTCTCCTGGGAGAATTCAGCAACCCCTCCATTAACTAGAACACATATTTTCTCAAGCCTGTATGCCCAGGTATTTCTGCACTCCATCAATACAAACTTTCTGGACCAGTTAGTCCCCACCCCAACCAGAAGCAATAAAATCCTGGACTTGGTCCCTACCAACATAGGGCAGCTTTGCTATCCACCAATTGTAACTTCCTCCCTTGTCAAATCAGATCATAAATCAATCACATTCACCTTAAGACTGAAGCCAAGGTACCCTACAATAGCTTGGTATTCAGAGATTATGCCAGGGCTACTCTACTAACTCATTACAGCCGAGTGATGCCTCCAGGTGTTTCTGCAGTTACAGCCTACTGATACCTCTAGACGTCAAATATTGTTTGTTCATATTTGCATTAATAATTCCAAAACCATGTTACATACACGGTATCAGAATATTTTATCTTGAAGCATACATGATAACAAACACAATTGTATTGATATTTGATCTCTGTCAATGAGTATTTGTTAGAACTGTATGGTGATAACTTCCTTTTTTTAAAGGATCAAGCCACACCCACTGAGAGATAAAGGTACATGCTCAAAAGAGCTGCCCTGGAGGGAATGAGCTAAATGACCTAACTAAATTTAAAAGCCCCTGCCATCATTAAGACCTCACTGCTTATGCGGCATCCTTTACCACAAAATTCTGCATATATGTAAATATCTGCATAGATGCATCTGTCACTCTTAGAAGTAAACAAATTGACAAATGTAAAAATAATCCCCTGTGGTAACGCTACAATAAACAGGCTCTATAAGAAAATAAAAAAAATAATTTCATACAAAAATAAATTTAAATCTCAAGATGCCAATAATGCTCTTACCAAACATAGGAAGGAATTCCAGACCCTGAGCAAATCAACCAAAGCCAGATACAAGGTAACAACAGCCACTCGGGTAAGGGATATACTCAAAGCCTTCTTTATCTATGATAAAAATCTCAGAAGCAACACCCAGCAAGCACAAGAAGAAAACTATAATTCAAAGTAGAAAGAGATGATGAAACAGGAGGAGGAAGCTCAAGTAACAGGGAGAGACTGGGATTTTGGATGCAGACCTTTAAGGAGAACAACAACAATCATATAGAATATTATATTCATAAAGTAACAGAAGGTCTTCTAAGAACTAAGCAAACATAGGTTCATAGGTTCATAGATTAGTACTAAGCTAACTGCTCTTGTGAGCCATTTTAAGCCTAGCCAATTATCCCTTGTGAGGCTCAAACCCTGCACCTTGTGTTTGTAAGGCAAACACCTTAACCATTAGGCCACCCTCCCAACCCTAGGAATTGAGAAAGGAGATTCTGCTGATAGGGATGACTGCAATTAGGGATACAGACAGTAGGCAAGAGGGGGCAGGTATGTATTGGAGAAAACTGGCAAAGGAACCAAGGTGCTGGTAGCAAATAACTAGAGAGGGAAAGGTAATAGAATGGGAAGATGCCTGCAGGCTAGAGATTGACTTCTATATCAAGGATTGATATCAGAGTATTGGCAAAGACAGAGAGAGAGAAATAGGGGGACCTAAACGAAAAAACACTGGTAGCGTTTTTAGTAGCATCTAGAAAAGAAGCTGCTATTAAGAAAATGATAATTAATACAGTATATAACATATTGCATAATAACTATAAAAATCAATCAGATGAGGTTAGGAAGGACTGGGAAGAGAGATTAGATAAGCAATTCACAATTAAACAATGGGGGGGGGGTATATGTATGTCTCCCAAATATGCGACAAAATCTAGAAGATTTTGGATCTTTGCCTGGAAGTGCTTACATAGGTATTTTTATACCCCAAGCAGATCTCAAATGTTGAAGGTGTGATGGAGCAGAAAGAGGTAACTGAGAATATTTTTTTCTGGGAGTGTAATGAGTTGGTAAACGTGAAACATTCACTGCAGACTGCTCTGTTGGAAATGCTGGGTGAGCAAGTTGGAATGACTAAGGAAATTATTTTTTTGGGCTATGACACAAACCTGGAATTGTCTAGATAGTAAGGTCTTGCTGAGTCTAATTATGATGGCTGCCAAAAAGCAATTACTAGAAAATGGAAATCAAAGTCTAAACCAACTTTACTAGAAGTAGTGAAGCTAGTAACAGAGTTAAAACAATTGGAACTAGGACCAAATTACATAGGAAAAAATGGGAACTGTGGGATCAATACATGCAGAGGAGGAACGAGGTTTAAAAGAAGGCAGGATTTGAATGAGCTACATAATGGTTGACTAACAATGACTGGATATGTTAAAAGTGATGTGTAATGTTTGCAGCTACAGTTATGTCTCACTGTTTGGACTGTATAATGTTTGCAACTGAAATTGTGTCGCTATGGTTTATTTTCATTTATATAAATGTAACCTAGTCTATGTCATACATGATAATTTAATAAAGATGTTTCTTGGTTTAAAAATAAAAAGTTCAACTCTAATAATAAATGTGAACATGTAAACAGTAAAAAAAAAAAAAAAGAAAGAAACACCCCGCATTGCAGAGAACTAATAATAATTGATATCACATACTTGAACCCAAAGGATATAGCCAGTATACTAGCAGACAAATTTATCTCAAACTTCACACCCCCTCTCCATTTATATTCCCAGATCACATACCTGCTTCTACACCCCCCCCCCCCCTCAATTCTCCCAAGATCAAGTCCTCAAGGTGCTGTCCAAGGCCAAGAACACTACTTCTGTGGGGCCGGATAACATATTGGGCCACCTAATGGTCAGCCTGAAACATGTCTTAACAGACCCCCTAGAGAGGTTATTCAATATCAGTCTCCAAACAGGCTTTGTGCCAAATGAATGGAGGATAGCAACAGTCATCCTCTTGCACAAAGGTGGGGCATCAATGGACCCAGGTAAATATAGACTGACCAGCCTCATTTGCAAGGCTAAGGAAAAGATCATGATGGAATTAATAAATAAGGACATAGGTAACCTACAAACTCTTAACCCAAGCCAGTTTGGCTTCATTAAAGGCTGATACTGCCTATGTAATGTGGTTGACTCCTTCAAGAAGTTACTGAAGTAATGGGTGAAGGAAAATTGGTACACAGCATATCTAGACCTCACAAATACATTCAACAACATCTCATACACAGGTATCATAGATAAACTCTCCCAGCTAAATGTAAATCATCCCTATGTAACTAATAGCATAGGACATTTGTTCACAAAATTATAAGTGAGAAAATTAGGGTGGGTGGCCCTACCTTCTACAAAAGACCTGTCACTAGCTTAAACCTCAGGGTTCAGTCCTTGAACCAGTCATCTTTGGCATTTACTTCTCAGAGGGCGAATGTTTATGGCCGATCAAGCTTGCAGATTACTTTTAATGCTCCCTAGAGGAGACAAAAATCCTTCAAGAAGACATTTCCTACACAAATAGTTGGTGTCATATAAATGCTATGAAATGTCTAATCATATCCTTTGGTATGCATGATTTCTCTACTAACAATAACGACACACCCCTAAAAGATGATGCCATGGTCAGGGATCTGGGAAGCTATATCGACAACAAATTGTTCTTTGATCATCACATATCAGCTATTGCAAGGAAGTCCTTTTTCAGTGCACAGCTGAGGTGTAAAGGTATGGTGTCCAGGTGCAGGGATGTAATCGTTCCACTCTACACAGGTCTCATCATGCTGATCATTGAGTAGAATGCACTATTCAGTGTGTACCTGTCCACCTATCCAAACATGTACCATAACTGCAATGACAATGCTTTCTCAATAAAAAAAAGTCAAGGGACTAAATCACAAAAAAACTATGCAGACCACCTCAAAGCCTTGTATCATACAGGCTACTAAAGAGCGCCCTCTGCCTCTCATATAAAGCCTCAGCAGACCCTACCTGTCATACCTATTAGACATTCAGAGTTCCAGTGGTAGCATGAACACTTGCTCAAGGAGTTTCAGTCTCTTTTGCAACATAAATAGAAAGCATTGGAAGGATAGATGTATTTCATAGACAATACCATTTCTATGGAACCACCTTCCAATCCACATAAACTTAAGTACTTCTCTTACCCTATTCAAATGTAAATTGGATGACTGGATGAGAAAACACAAAGTCACTCCCAGTTTGGAACCCATGTCCCTCATGGATGGGGCAACAAGTAAATGTCCTAACATATCCTTGTTCTGCCCGTGTCTAGTCTATTCATATCAAATATAAAGGCTAAAACAACTGTGCCCCACCGCAATATTTCAAACCCACCCAGGTGCGGAGCTTCACCCCCACACCCCCCTAACTATATATACCAACTCCGAGACTGCACTACAGTGGGGAAAGGGGCAGACAGGAAAGTGGTGGCCAACTAGTTACTTTCCCCATCGATGAAATGAGTGCTCACAAACAATTTCCAGTCTCTCATGACAATGAAACCCCTCTAGAAACTGCAACCAATTTCAAATCTTTGTGGCAATGGTTAGATCAAAAATTTCCAGAATCACTTTAATAAAACAAGATCCAAAATTAATAGATTACTTTGGGAAGGCCAATAAATCACAAACAGATAATTACAAATCAAAGTGCAAAGGCATAGTGATGAAATTTGTTGGGGGGGGGGGATTTCAAGAAATAAGGACCGAGTAGGATTTTGGATGCAGGCCTTTAAGGAGAATGCCAGAACCATATAGAATATTATGCTTATAAAGCATCAGAAAGCATTCTATAAGTTAAGCCAGTATAGGAGTGGAAAAAGATTTTACCAGTAAGGATGACTGCATGAAGGGACATAGACAATAGGTAAGATAAATCTTGAATTAATTGTAGATAATTAACAAAGGCATCAATGTATTGGCAAATAACTATGGATGAAAAGGTAGTAGAGTGGGACATGGGCCAAGCAGAAGACTGGACTGCAGGTTAGAGACTGTTTTCCCTTCCAGTGAGTGATAATAAAGTTTAGGCAAAGATAAAGAGAGAGGGTAGTGCTAAGTGAAAGACCAGCTCTGTGAGTTTTTACTTTAGTCTAGAACAGAAGCTGCTGTTAACAAGGAATAATTAGGAAGGCATGTAACATATTGCATGATAGTTATAACAATTAATCAGAAGAGGATAGAGAAGATTGGGAAGAGAAAATGGAAGGTAATACACAAAGGATCAGTGGGAGGACATCTATATGGCTCCCAAGTATGCAACAAAGTTCAGAAGGTTTAGGATTGGTACATGAAAGTGTTAACCTAGTGATCTTTATAACCCAAGCACACTTCGGAGGTATGCTTCTCAGGGAAACAGCAATTGCTGAAGGTGTGATGGGAAAGAGAGGAAATTTTTTTTTTTTTTTTTTGGTCGGGGTGTAATACATTTGAAGATTTAAAAAATTTCCTACGGAGTACTTTGCCAGTAATGTTCAGGAAGCAAATGATTGTAACTAAGGAAATTATTCTTTTGAGCTAAGATATAAGATCTGAGTTGCCTAGAGAAAATGTAATGTTATTGGCTGCCAAAAAAGCAATTACTAGAAAATGGAAGTCAAAATCTAAACCGGTCATAAGTGATATACTGAATATTGTAAAGTAGATAAAACTGGAAGTGTGATTTTTAGTAAATGAAAGGAAGAAATTACATATAAATAAAGGGAAGTATGGGAAAAATACATACAGAATAACACTCAGGAGGAAGAGCGATATTTATGGGAAGGCAGGAAATGGGTAATTTATGTAATGTTGGAGTGAATTATAATTGTTAAAAAGAAAACATATATGTATAATGCATGACCTAATAAAACATGTTTACAATGATTTATTTCCTTATCTATGTCTGTTTGTATACCTATGTATGGAGTTAATAAAGGTATTAAAACAAATCACACTTCCTTTCCTCAAAAGGACGAACAGTCACAGGCAGAGTAGTTTTTGTTTAGTTACTCTTTATGGCAGCATCCTCCAAAAGAAACTTAACCACCATTCAAACATCTAGTATCCAGACGTACAGCTTAATCAGCCTATCACCCTATTCTCTAAAGAAGAAGAATACCACTGCCATACTTTAAGGCTGCAGCTAACTGGCTCCCAGTTCAACATGTACACAACATTTGCTTGATTTCCTAATCTTTAAGCTCCAGAAATAAAATTAATTCACTTTATACTCCTACCACTTTAATATAAGAATACTATGAAAACCTCCTCTTATGACCTTAGATCCATACCTTGGGAAAGTCCAGCCCAACAGACTCCTATTTCTAATCTTCACAGTTCTGAACACAGGTACTTATATTTACTGCATCAAATGTAGGAATCTCTCCTACCAAACTAAAAGACATTCAATCTTAGCCCCAGTTCCATTCTCAATTAAAAAAAATCATTCAACTAGAAGTCAAATGGATAAGTTTCCATAACAACACAGTCACCTCCAACACTGTTCGTATTCTTTCCCAGTAAACTAGACATCCATACTCTGGGGCAGAAACTCTCTCTTATGTCAGTTCCCTTCCCCATTCCTTCTCATAGGAACGTAGGAATAATATTAGATAAGTGATTATGGGGACCAGAAGATGCCTAGACATATATATCTTTAAGTACATGCCCTTGTCAATCACTTAATACTGCTTACCTCCCCAATTGATTAGAGATTTACATGATAACCCTGGTGACTAGATGGGTAGACACAAATTAAACCAGGGTTATCATTTCCTAACTAAACTACTCTACTCCCACTTCCTTCTTACAACAGTTTACATTTTATGCCTCTCCACATATCCCTCCTTCCTTCACAATAATCAGTCACCTTCAGTTATATTTCTTCCTTCTTTAACTATTAGTCATAACAAATATGTTACTATAACTTTAGGACAGAAAATTCCGATATTTTATTATAATAGTATAAATAATGTTGCTGCTTCTATTGTATTTCTGTACATATATTTCATTTTATATCTCTGTCATCAGGGCTGACCTTATACCAGTTGAGCCAACTGGGTGCAGTAGGGCCTCACAGCTAATGGGGGGGGGGTGTCACTGAAATCTGTAGTCCCCTGCACTTGTCAAGGATGTATTTCTATTTTTTACCTATTAAAATAGCCATTGCTACACTTGCCTCCTACCTTCTTATTTCTAAGTTTTCTGGTCAGTCTACCTTGTGATCAAGACAATGAATCACAGAACCACAAAGGTTCTGTGAAGGTCTGTGATTCGTGGTCTGGATCATGGTGGGTAGGAGCAAACAGACAGCCTGGAAACTTATGATTGATAGAAATGGCAAGTAGCAGTGTCAGAACTTGTATATTTGGTGCCAGAGTGAGGGTTTGGCCTAAAAGGAAGGTCCATTTTGTAGCAGGCATTTTTTTTGACCCTGGCATACAACCATTTATCACCTCCCAGCTGTCCCTAATTTTGTAGCATGTGCCTGATTTTGTATCATACCTTTGTTTTTCCCCTCATGAAAACATGTGTTTTTTTATTTTTGATAAGGCACTGAGGATTACAATCATTCAGTATTGCTAGACATTAGAGTTTTATACTTCATATTGTTCTGAAAATACACATGGATGCAAAGCCTGTTGTCCTAGTGTGTTCAAGCACAGTTCTCATCTGTCTCTAATAATGCAGAACAACTCTGACTTTGTTTTCTTTTACCCTGTCCCTTTTAAAATTATGATTTTCTGTAAAATCATTGAGGATAATTAATGACAGACTTTTGAGTTTCAGACTTCATATCCTTCAGAAAATGCATGCTAATGAACCACTTTTACTTGGCATACGTCAAATGAAAACCAAAAGCTGCTGTGAGGTCATTATTTAAAAAAAAAGAGTCTAGTCTCACATCTGAGATGTACATAGACCAAGTAGTTACAATTAAAAGGCTGTTTGTGGCGGAACATGACTAACTGTCTGCCCTTAAGTTATTTCTGGCTTTGTATGTAAAGCAACTTAGAATACTTTAATTCTGTGCCAACTGTTTGTGGGCAACAAAGATGAACTGTATTTCACAGTCATCTTTTCTTATTACAATCAGATGTCTGATGTATGCACAGAAGTGAAAGTCCAGATCCTTAAAGCTTCTGGGACTCTGGCAGTCCAAATGCCCTAGCATATAAGTGGATTTTGTTGCAGGCTTTCTCTGGCCTTTGCCCTGAACTCCACCTAGTCTAAAACTGGCCCTACTCAGAGATGTGAAGAGGTCGCTTACATGATAGACTGGGAATGGTATGATTATTATTTATTTAATTTTCCTTACAATCAAACCTTAGAGGAGTACACAAAAGTTTGGTGATAGCGTGGTCATTATTTCTTTAACTTTCCTCATAAACCTCAGAAATGTGCCTAGAAGGTCATTAAGCTTGCCTGGGGCAGTCCATTTCCAGGAGTAACAAAATGGAATATATTATGGTTTTTTTTTCATTTTCCTCACAACCATCCATCAGATGTGTAAACAAGTCTTTTTTGCGGGGGTAGGGTTAAGGAGATATTTTTATATTTCTGACAGCAACCAGTTGAAATATGTTACTGTATTGTGTTTTTTCAATCAATTTTACCAAAGTCTGACAGCAGAGGGGTACCCAGAAGATGATTGTTGGGGTGAGAAAGCATGCTGTATATATGCATGTATGAGCGACAATAGACACTTGAAATATGTTTACAGTTAATTTGTGTCTTCATTTCACTCCCACTCTAACACTAAAGGAATGCACACAGTTTTGGGGGTTGTAGTAGGAAGACAGCCACTACTTCAAATTGTGATTTATCTAGCTTTCCAAACATTTGTCTTTCTTAGTTTATTGTAAATGTCTGTTTTGATCTGTCTTTCTCAGTTTATTGTAAATGTCTGTTTTGTCAGGTATGAACTTTAAGTGCTGGGCCCAACGTATTTCTAACTTAAAGAAAAAAAAAAATATATATATATATATATATATATATATATATATATATAAGATTGAATTTCATCAATAGTTTTAGGGGGAAAGTTATTAAATGCTCCTCAGAGTATCTTGCCATATTGGCCATTTAGAGTGTATTCAAAGGATGCAGGAAAAAGCAAAGTGGAAGAGTAAGGCCAAGTGTCTTTACTTAGTCATGATTTTTGTTCTTGCCATAACTGACTGAAAATGTTGTGTAAAAACACTCTAAAATGCACCTTAGAGCATTTTAACTCCATGGCTTTTGGCAGCATAGTGACTTCAGACTCCCATGTTAACTCAAGTTTTTATTCCACAGTTATTACCTTGCAGGCTTGACCAGTTAGTGTGTGTGTATTGAAAGAATGCCGAAAAAACTGAAGAATAAGACAATATGTGTGAAACTGAAGAAGAAAGTAATCTGGATAGTCTGTGGAGGCCAGGGTGGGGGGACTGAGGAAAGGCACTGGGGGATGTGCATGGGAGAGCAGTCAGCAGCAGAGGGCTACCATGAAGTCCTTGGCCTAAGTTGTCATTTTGCTTAGGGACAGCTCTACTTTGTCTTAGCTTATTTTTGTCTGCACACCTGCATATGTTTTTTTTTCTTACTCCTCAATGAATAGGGTCTTATTTGGTACACAGCAATCAACGAGCTTAAAAATAATTATTGTAACAGTTTATTTGGGGCACATTTTTGACAAGTTTATTTGTTTTTTGATTAGGCAAAGAAATAGAACTGGCCAAAGCAAATCCACCTGCAAGTTTTAAGTACAAATATGTGCCTTTACTGAGGGATCTTAGGACTGAATCTTGAACTATGTTGCCATCAGGGTGAACTGCCTAGTATGAGTCTGTTAATTATTGCTAATAGTACCATTAATCTTGTAGTTATATTCATTTATGCCACTGTACATACGACATATAGCAATATATGTGAAATATAATGTTTATGTTACTATAGATTGATTACTTTTATATGAATGTAAATTTGCCTATGTCGCAAGTAATAATTCAATAAAGGTGTCTGAAAAAAAAAAACAATATTTAATCTGCAGTACTTAGGAAGTCCTACAGTTCTGATTAAAATGTGCATCAGTCTATATATAGATTTTTAAAGTGTCCATATCTGGGAAAGAGATTAACAGCATTAGCCTTCATTTAAACTTTTCAGCAAATACATACATGGTTTTCCCCCTTAACCAGGTGAGCATTACTAGGCAAAACTGACACTTTCCTAGGCTGAGTCCAAAGAGAGTGTTGTTTATTTAAACAAGTTTCTCAGGGTCACTAAGCACTGAGGGAGATTGACGGAGTCAGTCTTGGCTTATGCGACTCTTTTACCAAGCTGCCATACATGGCCTTTACTTCTAAGCTACGTGCGCCAGTATCAGAATAAAACATGGAAAAATACTTCATAAAATGAAATACAAATGGAAACATTATCCCTCAAGTTAGTTCCTCTGAGTGAGTATATGAGTTCAAACTAAAACGGTAAAAGTTTACTTGAATCACTGTAAGCACTTTCTCAAACAGTTCATTAATTTGCATTTATTTTCACACGGAAATTTGTAAAAACCCTAAAGGGTGCAGATGTATGGGAGCAAGATGTTATGGTACAGGCAGACAATGTGGAGGTTGAAGAGAGATTTGATGAAATATTAATTTACACAAAAGTGAATAGGGAAGTTTTTATAACAGCTCCTAAAAAGGTCCTAGGTTAAAGCCTGCTGCTGAACTGAAAACCAAAGACAGACATGCACCTATCCTTACAAGCACTGGGTGGAGTTGCAGTTGGACCTGCAGCATCTTTAATAAATAAATGAGGGACATGATGGGCATGGAGTCCTTACCTGCTACAGCTGTGTCTAACTCATTCCTCATGTTCAGTCAGTACTCATGTTTAACTTAGTACTATGCAAAGACATTCAAATAAACTGAGTACTATAGGCACTGAAAAAAAACTACATGAAATTAACTGTTAGCTCTCAAAAATCAAGAGGAAAGGCGTGGCCAAGGATGAACACAGGATAGCAGCAGATTTCTTCAGCTCCACCAATTTCATTACATTGACAGGAATTAATTACTTAAAAAATTAATTCTTGAAGTAATTTTCTTTCTAAATATGTTTGTTTTATATAGTTCTTGAACTATATCTAAAAAAGAAAGGAAATCTTAATAATATTCCTGTCAGAAATTACTTTGGAAATTTTCCTGTCAGTTTATCAGTCTGAAATGAGTTCCAGTAAGACAAATTCTCAAGACTCCAGCATCAAGAAAGAACTTCAGTCTCTGATAATTATAGTCCAGCAACTTACTGCTAAGATGGATAAAATGGATACTAAAATAGACACTTTCATAGAAAAACTACAAAACAAATAGACTTGTTACATATGGACCTGCAACAACAGAAGATCCAGATGACAGGCATAGAAGAAGCTGTGAATGACATGGAAAATAAAATACAAGAAGAGGAAATCAACATTGAGTTTCTGCTGAAACAAAATACACATTTACAAACAAAGCTGGATGACCTGGAAAATAGATCTAGGCTTAATAACATTAGGATTTTTGGACTGCCAGAAAATATTGAAGGTAACAATATTACTTCTTTTTAACAACATGGCTCCCTAAAACTTTAGATTTACCAGAAGCATTCTCTTTTGGTATCGAAGAGCACATAGATCTATAGCTAATACCAACTCTAACAAAAACTATCCTAGATCAGTTATAGTTAGATTTCTATCATCTTTGATAAAGAGATGGTTCTTAAATCTGCTTGGGCTAAAGCTCCTGTTAAGTTTAATGAGACAACTGTGCTTTTGACAATGACTATTCTTCCATGGTAATTGCTAAAAGAAAAGTTTTTCTGCCACTAATAAGGGAGCTTAAAAAAGCACAGTTTAAAACATACCTTCTGTTTCCTACCAAGCTTAAAATCTTCCTTCCTGATGGTCCTAAGGTCTTCGATGATTTAGACTCTGCTTTACTGTTTGTCAAAGAAAAAAGGATTTTGGATAAAATAGAAGAAATGGAATGGACTAGTTCTTCATTAAAGAGATTGGCAACTGAAGCTTCCTGGAAGACTTCAGAGAAGAAGAAGAGACTAAAAAACAAATGATTTGTTATATGTTTTTTTTCTCTCATCATTTTAGTTCATTATTAATCTTTTGAATATAGTTCCTGCATTTCCAGAAAGCCACAAATATTTTGGAAAAGATTTAATCAAAGTTATTCTCTATGTGCAAAGAAATGTTTTGTTTCATAACCAGTCAAAATGCCTGAGGATTTAATGGCAGGCTGTGACTCGATTTGTTTTTCTTTCTGAAAAAGTAAGGTTAGTAATTTGATACATTTTTTATCTTTATCTTTTTTTTTCCTTCTTCTTTATTATTTTCTTTGTTTAAACAATGACATTCTATTTAGATTATATAGTGGGTAAAGGGTGGGGAGGGCAGGGAGAGAACAGTAATGAAAATATCATTAATAGAATAATAACATATTTATTTCTTGTAAAAGTTTATAAGTTCTTCAAATGCTATTTCTAATTATACTTCCTTGATTATACTGCTTATGCTTGTTTGTAAATAATCTGTCATGCTTTAACTAATAATAATCAGAACTAAATAAGAGTAAATAATATGTTTTATTTTTAACTCTATTAATATAAACAGTAAGTAACATTCCATTGTATATACTTCTTACAGCTTTCTCTTACATTTTTATTTCTGCCTCACTCCCTTTTATTTTCTACTCTCTTTTTCTTTTCTTTATTAATATATAGAAATGCTTTTGACTGTGTGGGCACAGTGAATAATAGGATTTGTATGAAAA